>NC_057799.1:840421-861748 GCF_018294505.1 Triticum aestivum | reverse complement strand
GGGGGGGGAGTTGGGCCAGGCCAGGGGCCAGGTGGGGTGGGGCTTCGGGGGGGCTGGCTGGGCCGGGGGAAGGGCTGGCCCAGATGGGCCAGGGGAGGTTCCCTCCCCTTTTCTTCTTCCTTTCTTTTCTTTTATTATTTTTCTTTTTCTGCTTTCTGTTTTAGTTTAATTAAAATGCCAAAACATTTTACAAAATTTTGTGCACCCCACCATAATTAGGTTTGCTATTTTAGACAACCCCCGAACATTTTAGTTTTAGTTTTTGAAACCCTTTTTTTTTTGGTTTTGTTTCGAATTTATTTGTAGACCGGGTTCGAATCAACGTGAGGTTAGCCACAGTAACCGAGGTGATCACTGTTGCTTAATCATCCGGGTGTTACAAACGCGATGCCACTCTCATCGTGAACCGCTGGGCGCGGAGCGCGCTCTCTGCCGCCGTCGTGCCCGTGAGTCCACCCCACCATGGACCGGCGCCGTTACGCCAAGACCAGCCGGGATTAGCGGGGGAACGACACCAGTAACTTCCACTGATGCTACCTGGCCACTCAAACCCCCTGCTCAACCACTGCATCGCCGTAATTGCTCGCCGGAGCAACCCCGTTCACGGCCATCCCCTCGAGCCGCCTATAAATAGAGGCCCCGAGCTTCAACTCGATCCCACACCACCCCTGCACTCCACCTAGAGCACGCCAAGCCACTGGAAGAGCCCCGAGGAGGTCTCCTTCCTCGACTCCGGCCGCCGCGACCCGCCACGGGATCCAGCTCGATTCGCTCCCATGCATGCGCCTCTGCCTCCCATCTCTTGCCAGTAGCTCCCCTATGCATCCACTCTTCTGACCCGCGCGTCAATTCGAAGCTTGCAGCTCTCCACCGGAGTTCTCCACCATCACCCGAACCGCCGTCAGCCGGAGAAAGTGTCGCCATCGACGTGGTGCTCTTCGACGCTCGATTCCACCACCCACCGACGCGGAAGGACATGCTGAAGCTCTCGGTACACTCCGATCACCCTGTCTCGTCGTGGTTCGACGCCGGCGTCCACCGCAGTCTTCGGGCGCCGGCGAGCTTTTTAAACCTGACATGTGGGACCCCCTGTCAGCCTCTCTTCTGTTTCCCCGCGCGAAACATTTTCTGTTGGCGCCTTCGGGCAAATACGCTTTCCCTTTGAGCTTGCGCGTTTCTATTCGAAGCGTTTTCTGTTTTCACAGTTTAAACCCTGGAACTTTTCTGTTTCATTACAGATGAGTCCCTGGACAGAAACCTTTATAACTTTTTAATGAAAAGTGATTTTTGAGTGATTATTTTTCTGACAATCTTAAAATTTTGTCTAGTTTTTTATGGGATTTATTTGGAAAATATTTGGAGAAGTTTTTTATGCACGCGTTGGTTTTCACGTTAGTGCCCGTTTTCGTTATGCCGTAGGTTCCGGGAGAGGTGACGGAGCCGCGAACTTCGCCGAGCTAGACTCCGACTTCCCCGAACCAGGCAAGCATGTTTGAACCTTTGATATGATAGGTGTTTTGCATGTTTGCGTGACAGTTTGTGCGTGGCATATGAGTGTCGGTGAACACCCCGTTGCTTGTGAGGCAACTACCCGCATGCTCCAAAGTCGCGATGATCTCTGGTGAGAGATGGCCTAATCATGTGGTGACATGAAGGGCAGCAAGGTGGTACTTGTAGCATACCAGCCTTGCGTCATCCGACGAATTCCGACGTTAACGTGGACGGAGTCACGTTATCGTTCTTTCCCCTTCCGTGCTACCACATGTTTCTTTGCCAGGATGCGGTTTAGTAAGTTGGTAACCTCTTTCCGTGTACACACCAAACAGAGGGGCTAGGATGATGGTACCTTGGCCCAGGATTAAAGCCAGTCATCCGGTCAGGGGGCATGGGTGTTTCCGGTTGGGACCGAGAGGGGGGCACCCCCTTAGAGCGCGCGTATAGAAATTTGATCCCATGCTACGCGAGGTTGTAGCCTCCCCGTCTCAAGGTTTTTCTTGAACGTTGCCGAGGGTGATCCCTGGCTTCGGAATGTTAAATGGGTGTGTACTGGTTAGACGTGTTTCTTCCAAAACACCGTAAACGGAACTAGTCCCCGTGACTACTGAAATCCGTTGGCTGTGGTTAAAGTACAAACTCTGCAGAGTCAAATCCTTCCGAATCATCGTACCCATGATCAAGTAGAGTGATCTGTTTTTCCAAATCTATCCTCGTGGAATTTTATCCCCGGTGAGCAAGCTCAAGTGGTAAACCCAGTTAAATTGTTATTCCTGTGGATGGACTAACTTTTTCTTCGTCTCGTACTTGTAATGATTTATGTTCTCAAGCTACTAAATTATTGAGCTATGATATAAGCCCTTTATGTGATGTCGCTCAGACGTCTGACTGTGGCATGTTTGTTATTTACTTTTGATATAAGCCCTTTATGTGATGTCGCTCAGACGTCCGACTGTGGCATGTTTGTTATCTACTTTTGCTATAAGCCCTTTATGTGGTGTCGCATTGACGCCCGACTGCGGCATTGTTATTCTTGCATTTTCCTCTCGAGGAGTCATTCAGACCCTCGTTTGGCACCAGTATTACTATTCTTGCAGTTTCCTCTCGAGGAGTCATTCAGACCCTCGTTTGGCACCAGTATTACTATCCTTGCAGTTTCCTCTCGAGGAGTCATTCAGACCCTCGTTTGGCACCCAGCATTTATTACCTCTATGTCTGAACGCACTGGTTAATCTGTTCATATGCTTCATGTTTACATTTGTTATATCTTATGTCCAAACTATCTTGCAAGTACTTTCATAGTACTCACCTGGCTTGTTGATTTGGCCAGATGTTGACGAAGGCGATCTCTTGGATGAAGAGTTTGATAGCGAGTCCGACGCCTAGAGGAGTCCCAGCCAGTCCCGTGCGATCCTGGATATTGGTCACTTCTATCATATACGCTTCCGCCACCCGCAATAAATCTCCTCGAGCTTCACTCCGACGCTCGAAGAGCTGTAGTTTTCAGGAGTCATATCACCCGTTCTGCTGTGATATTTCCACCATCGTTGCTATCGTGAGTTAGTAGATATGCCACCCTACCCTCCGTTATGTTTTATCAGCGTGCTGGTAATAAACTGTTGAGCAGTCTCCGCTCAACCTTGTATTATATTCAGTACTCCTGGTATTTTTCTTCTGTGACCAAGATATTGTCTACCAGGGAGAAGGAATTCTTCTTCACTGGTCCGTAAAAGGGATTGGTCTCTCAATAATTATTTTATTGAAAAACCGGTCGTGACAAGCTTGGTATCAGAGCCAGGCTGACTGTAGGAAGCCACTAGGTGCGATCGCTAATTGGTTATTAGCGTCTTTTGTGCTTTTCAGCATTTTTGCAATTGTAGCTATTTTCTGTTGGTCATCATAAAATTTATGACTTGACTACTCAGAATTTTTGCCTACTTTTGTAGATGGCTGGCAGCAACTGCGAAACTCGAGTGTTCACGAACGTGCCCGAGGGGTTTGTCAAGCTCCTCGTTTCCATCACCAAGCTCGCGATCGGGCCAGCGACTCGTCCGGAGTTCACGCTTTACCAGCACAAGCTCAGCGACGACGTGTCTATGCACCAAGTCGTGGTGCAATTCAAGGGGGGACGTTCTGCATCACGCCGCTTCCGTTTTGTGGGAAGGGCCATGCCTACGGAGAGGCATGCCATGCAGATGGCTGCCCGTGAGGCGATAGCTCACCTTCGGGACATCCTTCCTGTGATGAAGACTCGTCGCTACCGCTACCTCCCATGCCATGTGCCTTACACTTGTCACTATGCTTTCGCCTGCCATCGGGGAGAGCAAGATGGAGCCATCGAGATGGTTGTGGAGTATCTCAAGGCTCTAGAGGAATCTTTCGACAACCTCGTGGACGATCTTGTGGCTGCCCGGATGGACTTAGTTCGGGGCGGTCCTACCTGCAGGAAGGAGCTTCTTCACACAGCACCGCCTCTGACTTTCGTCTCGTCCTCAGCATCTTATGCACCGGCCATTTTAGCCACTGCTCGCTGTCTGCCTACCACTGAGGAGTTCGACCGAGTCATCGCTCCTACTCCAGTCAGAGCTGCACCGCCTGCCGCACCCGCACTACCGCCTGTCGCACCCGCGCCATCACCGCAGCGCAGTGCTTCGCGCCGGGAGCCTGCTAGAGAGGAGGTGGAGGTTGACTCTCCTGCGCCGCTGAGCCTTGCTCTCGGCAAGGGAAAGGACATCGTCACCATCTCCGACTGAGATTGTCGTGTAGCCGCGCGTTATGTCTGCCTGTATGATGTGTTTTATCTGTACGCTAGTTTGTAGTGTTTGTGCTCGCTGCACCCCAGAGAGTGTTCTAATAACATGTCAGGAATGTGTGCGCACATCCTGAGTGCTGTATCGTATGTTTGTGTTTTGCGTGTAAGATTTGTGCTAAGCGTCTCTTCTCCGTGCAGAGTTGTTTATGTTTTTCTTGAAAATCTTGAGGCCTTTTAAACTTTTTGTGTTTTGCAAGATTTTCCTGCACCTCGCAGTTCTTCTCATGATTTTTGCAAATAAAACCCCCAGAGTGGAAAATGTCCCGTCCATGGACTCGTTCCATGCCCAATCAGCCAGAAGAAGTATTTGGGACTCAGACCAGCAACAACTTCACTCAGGGACAGTCTAGTCTACAAGACAGTGAGGCCGCCTTATCCCAAGTATGCTGCCTTTTTGAACAAAGCCAACAGCAACACCAAGAGATGATGAACCACGTCATCAATATGGGAAATCACCTTGAGCCATACCAGCCACACTCCAAGTTGTCTGAATTACAGAAGACTCGCCCTCCAATGTTTGCTCACACCGATAGGCCACTTGAAGCCGATGATTGGCTTCGTGACATCGAAAGGAAGCTGATTATTGCTCAGCGTTCAGATCATGAGAAGGTGCTTTATGCACCACATTATCTTACTGGAGCAGCTGCAGCATGGTGGGAAAACTTCCTGCACATGCATCCCAGGGAACACAGCATCACCTGGGAGGAGTTCAAGGAAGGCTTCCGTGGGGCGCACATCCCCAGGAGCATCATAAATATCAAGAGAAGAGAATTTGATGACCCCAAGCAAAGAGGCATGTCAGTGACAGAATACAACGGTCAGTTTACCCAGCTATCTCGTTATGCCTACGACGAGCATATGACTGAGAGCAAGAGGATGGAGAAATTCTTGGACGGCCTGGCACCCGCACTAAAATGCCAACTGGTCGTGCACACTTTCCCAGATTTTAAAACTCTAGTGGATAAGGCCATTACCTTGGAGAATGAGCGTCGTAGTCTAGAAGATATCCGTAAGCGAAAGTGGGACAAGACGACTCTTGCTCGCAACAACCGAAGCAGGACTGAGGTCCCGAGGACTGAAGCAAGAAAATCCACGACTACTGATCCAAGGCCAATCAAACAGTTTCATTCAAGGGACAAGGATTTCACGTACCGTCCAGGGGTCACTTGCTACGCTTGTGGTGAAGAAGGGCACTATGCCAAACAGTGTCCAAAGCCAAGGAACTCGGCCCCCAAGCCGAACAATGGTGGGAATAATCCAGCCCCCAAGCGCAACAATTTCAACCACAGCAACAACTACAGGAAGGGTCACCTAAACCATGTGACAAGAGAAGAAGCCCAGAATGCCCCAGACATCGTGCTCGGTACGTTCCCTGTCAACACAGTACCTGCCACGGTTTTGTTTGATTCTGGAGCTTCCCATTCGTTCGTTTCGAAGAGTTTTGTTTTGCAACATGGTTTTCCGATACTTCCCTTGGAAAAATCTATGATCATCAAGTCCCCCGGAAATAAGCAAATCACTCAGAGTTACTGTCAGGGAGTGATCATTGAGTTTGAAGGACTGCCGTTCCAAGCAAACCTCATCGTGTTGGAAAATAAAGGACTGGATGTCATTTTAGGGATGGGCTGGCTAACCACCAACAAAGATTCATCGACTGTTTCAATCGGACCGTGATTCTCACTCACCATCATGGCAAAACAATAAAAGTTACAGCTCAAGAAATACCACGATCACGGCAACCAAAATTGAACAAAGTGGACATTTCAGAATTAAGGAAAGTTCCAGTGGTATGCGAATTTCCTGACGTATTTCCGGAAGAACTACCAGGCATGCCACCAGACCGAGAGATTGAGTTCGGCATCGAACTAGCACCTGGCACCACTCCCATCTATAAGAAACCTTACAGGATGGCACCCTCAGAATTGGTAGAATTGAAGAAGCAGATAAAGGAGTTGTTGGACAAAGGATTTATTCGAGCCAGCTCCTCACCTTGGGGTTCACCAGTTTTATTCGCCAAGAAAAAGGATGGGACACTGAGATTGTGTATAGACTATCGAGCTCTCAATATGGTCACCATCAAAAACAAATACCCGATGCCACGGATAAATGATTTATTTGACCAACTCGCTCAAGCCAAGGTGTTCTCAAAAATTGATTTGAGATCAGGATACCATCAGTTGAAAGTACGGACAGAGGATATCCCTAAGACAGCTTTCACCTCCAGATACGGATTATATGAGTTCACAGTGATGCCTTTTGGACTAACGAACGCCCCCGCTTATTTCGTCCACCTCATGAACAAGGTATTTATGAAGTTTATGGATAAATTTGTTGTGGTGTTCATAGACGATATTCTGGTTTATTCAAGGACACCAGAAGAGCATGCTGAGCATCTCAGAATTGTTTTGGGAGAATTAAGGAAACACCAATTGTATGCCAAATTTAGCAAGTGTGAATTTTGGCTAAGACAAGTTGGTTTTCTGGGCCATATATTGAACCAAGAAGGCATAGCCGTAGACCCGGAAAAAGTCAAAGCCATACTTGACTGGAAGCCACCCGCCAACGTTACAGATGTGCGGAGTTTCCTAGGAATGGCTGGATATTACCGGAGATTTATTGAAGGATTCTCCACTGTGGCAAAACCAATAACCCAGTTGCTCAAGAAAGAAAAGAAGTTTGAATGGACGGAAGCATGCGAGAAAAGCTTCCAAGAACTCAAGAAGAGGCTACCAACCGCACCAGTCTTAACTGTGCCAGACATACACAAGAGTTTTGAAGTATATACTGTGACGCGTCCCGAAGAGGCCTCGGATGTGTACTAATGCAGGATGGCAAAGTTGTCGCGTATGCCTCCAGACAGCTGCGAAAACATGAGGAAAATTACCCAACACATGACTTGGAGCTAGCAGCAGTCATACATGCACTCAAGGAGTGGAGGCACTTTTTGTTGGGAAATCGCTGTGAAATATATACGGACCATAAGAGCCTCAAATATATTTTCACACAGCCAGAGCTAAACTTACGCCAACGATGCTGGTTGGAGTTAGTCAAGGACTATGACGTCGGTATTCACTACCATCCAGGGAAAGCAAATGTGGTGGCCGATGCCCTTAGTCGAAACCCCAGCCCGGACAGCGACGGCCCACAAAACTTGAGGCCTGAGTTTCAGCAAGAGTTCACTAGACTCAACATGATGTTAGTCTCTGAGGGCACCATATCAAATCTGGAGATACAACCCACTCTAGTGGAACAAATTAAGAAGGCTCAACAGGGACATCCCAGCATCGAAGGGATAAAGAAAAAAAAATGAACCTTGGGAAGGCTCCAGAGTTCGTCACCGACAGGTACGGAGACAGACTTTGCGTACCTAACATTGAGGAACTCAAGCAACAGATCTTAACCGAAAGCCACACCGCTCCATACTCGATCCACCCTGGATGAACCAAAATGTACAAGGACATTCAGGAAAGATTTTGGTGGCACGGTATGAAAAGAGATATAGCCACATTTATTGCTTGTTGCGATTCATGTCAGCGCATCAAGGCCGAGCATCAAAAGCCAGCAGGGCTACTCCAGCCAAACAGGATACCGGAGTGGAAATGGGATGAAATAGGAATGGACTTCATTGTCGGATTACCTCGATCACAACGCGGAAATGACGCCATATGGGTCATCACAGACCGACTAACCAAGGTTGCTCATTTCATTCCCGTGAAGACTACCTACTCCACACAAAGGCTAGCCAAGCTTTATCTCTCCCGTATAGTTTGTTTGCATGGGGTCCCAAAGACTAGAATATCCGACCGAGGCACCCAATTTGTCTCAAAATTCTGGGATCACCTACAACAAACTCTGGGCACGCAACTAGCTTTCAGTACCGCATACCACCCTCAGACTGACGAGCAAACGGAACGCGTAAACCAAATCTTAGAGGACATGCTGAGAGCCTGTGTGCTCACCTATGGATCCAGTTGGGAAGAAAGTTTGCCATACGCTGAGTTTGCTTACAACAACAGTTACCAAGCCAGCTTACAAATGGCACCCTTTGCAGCATTGTACGGAAGGAGGTGCCGTACCCCTCTGAATTGGTCAGAAACAGGTGACAGTCGTATCTTCGGCCCAGACATGCTTAAAGAGGTCGAGGAGTAAGTTAAGCAGCTCAGGGACAGACTGAAGACAGCTCAAAGCCGACAAAAGAGCTACTATGATCAAAAACATCGTGAGGTCAGCTTTGAACCCGGTGACTCTGTATACCTACGAGTGTCACCCATGAGGGGCCTACAGCGGTTCAAAATTGAAGGGAAGCTAGCCCCGAGATTTATTGGACCATTCCGTGTAATTACACGAAGAGGCAAAGTGGCCTACGAACTAGACTTACCCAAGGAACTGTCAGACGTCCACGACGTGTTCCACGTCTCTCAATTAAGAAAATGTGTAAGTAACCCGGAGAAGAACGTACCCCATGAGAGCATCGATGTGCAGCCGGATCTCACCTACAGAGAACGACCAGTAAAGATCTTGGAAGAGTCTGAAAGAAGGACCCGTCAGAAAGCAACAAAAAATTTCAGAGTTCAGTGGAGCAACCACACTGAGGATGAAGCTACTTGGGAAAGAGAAGATTTTCTTCGGACAGAATATCCATATCTATTTGAGGATCAGCAGAAATCTCGAGGACGAGATTTTTCCTAAGGGGGTAGGTTTTGTGACACCCAAAATTTTATTTGGATTTTTCAAAAAAATTATTTGACTTAAGGGAGGTGATTTAAATTTCTCTTCAAAAGAACCCTCCCTTTCAAAATATTTTCTTATGGCAAGAGTTTTATTTGGATTCACCCAAGACTTGTTTTGATATTGGAGATTCTTGTTTTTATTTGGACTCAAACCAAAATGCTTTTCACTTGAGAATAATGCCTTTTGAAAATCTCTTTGAAAATGCACTATGGCTTTTGGAATGATTCGTTGCCACTTTCAACAATTCCCTCTTGCCATGGCCTTAGTGCCAATCCACTCTCCTAAACCTTCCCTCACCTTTGGATCATGATTTGCATCAAATCCAGCAAGTTGAACCTCCCCATATGATTATTTTCCATTTAAATCTTATTCAAACTAATTTCTGTCTTCTATTCTAGCCATTGGTGATTTACAAAGGAGCTACACTTTCTGCTTTGATTTTTGCCCCCAAACCTTTTTCCCTTCCTAGTCCTTTGAACCCTCAACCAAGATCCATGAAGATCCACTGGTCTTCAGTTCAAATTTTTCAAACTACACTTGCTGCAAGTTTGGACCAGATTTGTCAAATTTGGTGAAATTCATTCAAATCCTTCTCCAAAAATTCTGAGAAAAATCAGGCAGCCTCTGGGTGCATTGAGAGGTCACCTCACCAAGTCCCAGCTCCAGGAAAAAATTTCTTCATGCCAAATCATTCTGTCGAACACCTACTGGACACTGTTACTGTCAAGGTTCAGTTAAGTTCAGAGAACAGTTTCAGTGCACTGTCGTTTTCTTCAGAACACGACGTCCATCTCGCCAGTGCCGCGGTGTCGCCGTGCGCCCTGCGCTTTCCCCCTTGTCCTCTGCACCGCACGATCCCCCGACACCTTGCGGACGTCGGCGACGAGCAGCAGGAGGTGCGCCGCCCCGTGACCGACGCCAGCGGCGGCTTTGCGGCCGCCAGAGAGAGGCGCGGCGCTGACGGCGCCACCCAGCGCCGCCCAAGCTACCGGAGATCGCCGCGTGGCCTTCCACTCCCCCGAACGCGCTGCCACTCTCTTCGTAAACCGCTGGGCGCGGAGCGCGCTCTCTGCCGCCGTCGTGCCCGTGAGTCCACCCCACCGTGGACTGGCGCCGTTACGCCAAGACCAGCCGGGATTAGCAGGGGAACGACACCAGTAACTTCCACTGATGCTGCCTGGCCACTCAAACCCCCTGCTCAACCACTGCATCACCGTAATTGCTCGCGGAGCAACCCCGTTCACGGCCATCCCCTCGAGCCGCCTATAAATAGAGGCCCTGAGCTTCAACTCGATCCCACACCACCCCTGCACTCCACCTAGAGCACGCCAAGCCACTGGAAGAGCCCCGAGGAGGTCTCCTTCCTCGACTCCAGCCGCCGCGACCCGCCACGGGATCCAGCTCGATTCGCTCCCGTGCGTGCGCCTCCGCCTCCCATCTCTTGCCAGTAGCTCCCCTATGCATCCACTCTTCTGACCCGCGCGTCAATTCGAAGCTTGCAGCTCTCCACCGGAGTTCTCCACCATCACCCGAACCGCCGTCCGCCGGAGAAAGTGTCGCCGTCGACGTGGTGCTCTCTAACGCTCGAGTCCACCACCCACCGACGCAGAAGGACACGTTGAAGCTCTCGGTACACTCCGATCACCCTGTCTCGCCGTGGTTCGACGCCGGCGTCCACCGCAGTCTTCAGGCGCCGGCGAGCTTTTTAAACCTGACATGTGGGACCCCCTGTCAGCCTCTCTTCTGTTTCCCCTCGCGAAACGTTTTCTGTTGGCGCCTTCGGGCAAATACGCTTTCCCTTTGAGCTTGCGCGTTTCTATTCGAAGCGTTTTCTGTTTTCACAGTTTAAACCCTGGAACTTTTCTGTTTCATTACAGATGAGTCCCTGGACAGAAACATTTATAACTTTTTAATGAAAAGTGATTTTTGAGTGATTCTTTTTCTGACAATCTTAAAATTTTGTCTAGTTTTTTATGGGATTTATTTGGAAAATATTTGGAGAAGTTTTTATGCACGCGTTGGTTTTCACGTTAGTGCCCGTTTTCGTTATGCCGTAGGTTCCGGGAGAGGTGACGGAGCCGCGAACTTCGCCGAGCTAGACTCCGACTTCTCCGAACCAGGAAAGCATGTTTGAACCTTTGATATGATAGGTGTTTTGCATGTTTGCGTGACAGTTTGTGCGTGGCATATGAGTGTCGGTGAACACCCCGTTGCTTGTGAGGCAACTACCCGCATGCTCCAAAGTCGCGATGATCTCTGGTGAGAGATGGCCTAATCATGTGGTGACATGAAGGGCAGCAAGGTGGTACTATTGTAGCATACCAGCCTTGCGTCATCCGACGAATTCCGACGTTAACGTGGACGGAGTCACGTTATCGTTCTTTCCCCTTCCGTGCCACCACATGTTTCTTTGCCAGGATGCGGTTTAGTAAGTTGGTAACCTCTTTCCGTGTACACACCAAACAGAGGGGCCGGGATGATGGTACCTTGGCCCAAGATTAAAGCCAGTCATCTGGTCAGGGGGCATGGGTGTTTCCGGTTGGGACCGAGAGGGGGGGCACCCCCTTAGAGCGCGCGTATAGAAATTTGATCCCATGATACGCGAGGTTGTAGCCTCCCCGTCTCAAGGTTTTTCTTGAACATTGCCGAGGGTGATCCCTGGCTTCGGAATGTTAAATGGGTGTGTACTAGTTAGACGTGTTTCTTCCAAAACACCGTAAATGGAACTAGTCCCCATGACTACTGAAATCCGTTGGCTGTGGTTAAAGTACAAACTCTGCTGAGTCAAATCCTTCCGAATCATCATACCCATGATCAAGTAGAGTGATCTGTTTTTCCAAATCTATCCTCGTGGAATTTTATCCCCGGTGAGCAAGCTCAAGTGGTAAACCCAGTTAAATTGTTATTCCTGTGGATCGACTAACTTTTTCTTCGTCTCGTACTTGTAATGATTTATGTTCTCAAGCTACTAAATTATTGAGCTATGATATAAGCCCTTTATGTGATGTCGCTCAGACGTCCGACTGTGGCATGTTTGTTATTTACTTTTGATATAAGCCCTTTATGTGATGTCGCTCAGACGTCCGACTGTGGCATGTTTGTTATCTACTTTTGCTATAAGCCCTTTATGTGGTGTCGCATTGACGCCCGACTGCGGCATTTTTATTCATGCATTTTCCTCTCGAGGAGTCATTCAGACCCTCGTTTGGCACCAGTATTACTATTCTTGCAGTTTCCTCTCGAGGAGTCATTCAGACCCTCGTTTGGCACCAGTATTACTATCCTTGCAGTTTCCTCTCGAGGAGTCATTCAGACCCTCGTTTGGCACCCAGCATTTATTACCTCTATGTCTGAACGCACTGGTTAATCTGTTCATATCCTTCATGTTTACATTTTTTATATCTTATGTCCGAACTATCTTGCGAGTAATTTCATAGTACTCACGTGGCTTGTTGATTTGGCCAGATGTTCACGAAGGCGATCTCTTGGATGAAGAGTTTGATAGCGAGTTTGACGCCTAGAGGAGTCCCAGTCAGTCCCGTGCGATCCTGGATATTGGTCACTTGTATCATATATGCTTCCGCCACCCGCAATAAATCTCCTCGAGCTTCACTCCGATGCTCGAAGAGCTGTAGTTTTCAGGAGTCATATCACCCGTTCCGCTGTGATATTTCCACCACCGTTGCTATCGTGAGTTAGTAGATATGCCACCCTACCCGCCGTTATGTTTTATTGGCGTGCTTGTAATAAATTGTTGAGCAGTCTCTGCTCAACCTTGTATTATATTCAGTACTCCTGGTATTTTTCTTCTGTGGCCAAGATATTGTCTACCAGGGAGAAGGAATTCTTCTTCACTGGTCCGTAAAAGGGATTGGTCTCTCAATAATTATTTTATTGAAAAACCGGTCGTGACAACTCTGCTCTGGATCTTCGAAGTACTTTCAAACTTCAACCCAAATCTTGATAACTCCAAGGCCCACTCCACAATTCTTCCGGTTGCGTCTGGGTTGTGCAGTATCCGTTGCAACGGGAGGCGGGTGACTACAGTGATCTCGTGGGCTTGGAAGTAATGACGCAGCTTCCTCGAGGCCATGAGAAGGCCGAAGAGCAATTTTTGCAGACCTGAGTACCTCGACCTAGCCCCCTACAAGAGGGAGCTGACAAAGTAAACCGGGTGCTGCATCATCTTCTTCTTCTGCACCGCTTCACTTGGCTGCGCGGGCCCTGTCCCTACGGTGTCAGACTCTGTCGGGGGCCTTGCCTTGCCGGCACCAGGCCTTGCCGGGGGAATCTCTGACTTGCCATCCGCCGGTCCTGCCGTTGCCACTGCCTCCTCATCGACCTCCCTCTGCGCCACTAGTGCGGCGCTGACCACTTGATTCGTTGCCGCCAGATACAGCAGCAACGGCTCTTGTGGTTTAGGCGCAACCAATATTGGCATAGAGGAAAGGTATTTCGTCAGATCCTACAACGTTTCTCGGCCTCTGGGGTCCACTCCATTGGGCCTGCCTTCTTCAAGATTTTGAAAAAGGGAAGGGCATGCTCAACGGATTTAGAGATGAAAATGCTCATGGCGGCAACGCAGCCAGTGAGCCGGCGCACATCCTTGATCCGCTTGGGTGCCTCAATCTGCTCAATAGCCTTGATCTTGTCCGGGTTTGCCTTGATCCCACGCTGCGACACAAAGAAACCGATAAGTTTTCCAGACGGAACGCCAAAGACACACTTCTCAGGGTTCAGCTTGAGGTTGATCTTGCGTAGGTTGGCAAACGTCTCTTCCAAGTCTTGCACAAGGGTCGCCTTGTCCTTGGTTTTGACCACTATGTCATCCATATAAGCTTCCATATTTATATGTAGCTGGGGCTCAAAACCAATCTGGACCGCCCTTGCGATGTCGAGCCGGCACTCTTCAACCCGAAAGACATCCATAAAAAGTAGTACATACCACATGGGGTGATGAATGTTGTCTTCTCTTCATCTTCTCTTGTCATGAAGATCTGGTGGTAGCCCGAGTAGGCGTCGAGGAATGGCAACAGATCACACCCGGCCATGGAGTCAACAATCTGGTCGATGCGCGGCAACGGGAAGGGGTCTTTAGGACAAGCCTTATTGATATCTGTGTAGTCAATAGACAGCCTCCACTTCCCATTTGCCTTGTGCACCACCACCGGATTGGCCAACCACATCGGATGGAGCACTCCTCTCACCAAACCTGCCGCTTCTAGTTTCCTGATCTCCTTTGTGATGAATTCCTGTCGTTCCAAAGCTTGCTTCCTGACCTTCTGCTTGACGGGTCGCGCATGGGGACAGACAGCAAGGTGGTGCTCAATCACTTCCCTCGGAACGCGGGGGATGTCGGATCTTGCCATGCAAACACATCGACATTCGCCCGCAGGAAAGTGACGAGCGCGCTTTCCTATTTGCTGTCGAGGGTGGAGCTTATGGTGAAGGCCCCTCCCGTGCCATCCTCCTTGACGGACACCCTCTTGGTCTCTGGTGGTGCAGCTCTGGATCTCTTGCTCTTGCCGGTGGAGCTCTCGGGCACGTCCTCAACAGTAGCACAACACTCCGAAGAGGTGCACTTGCCAGAGTGGGTGTGAGAGGTCTTGCCGGTCTTCTTCTTCCCTCCCGGGGCTTCAACGACAGGAGCAAGTGCCTTGGCGGCAGCTGCTGCAACTGCTTCTCGATAGAGTTGGTCGGCGCAGATCAGCGCGTCCTTCCTGTCGGAGGGGACGGTGATGATGGTTAGCGGCCCATGCATCTTCAGCATATTGTAGGCCTAGTGCAACGCCGCCATGAACTTGGCTAGTGCCAGGCGGCCGAGGATCCCATTGTAGGGCAAGGGGATCTCGGCTACATCGAAGATGATTCTCTCTGTCATGTAGATCAACTCACCTCCAAACGTCACGGGCAATGTGACCTTCCCCTTTGGTTGGCTCCTTCCCGGGTTGACCCTTTGAAACGTACCCGTTTCCTCGAGGTCTCCATCAGGAATTTGCAGCCTTTTGATCACGACGGGCGAGATCAAGTTCAGGCCAGCCCCGCCGTCAACCAGCATCTTGTGCACCTTGAGGTTGCGTATCGTTGGCGAGACCAACAATGGCAAACACTCGACCGCCGTTGTGTGGTCAGGGTGGTCCTCGGCGTCAAAGATGAGGGGCGTGTTGGACCACATCAGTGGCTTCTGAGCGTCGAACGATGGCTCTGCTGCTGTAATCTCACGCGCCCACTGCTTGACCTGGCGGTGAGAAGTGTGCAGCGAGGCACCACCATCGACGCACATGGCCTCCGTAGCCTTCTGAAACTCATGCTCGCCGGACTCGTCATCCTCGTCATGATCATCGTCTTCCTGCTTCTTGTCGCGGCCCCGAGCGGGCCTCTCTTGCTGGTTATCCTTGCCGGGGCGGCCTCCTTGGCCGCCACGCTTCTTGCCGGATCCTTCGGCACCATCCTAACCCTTTTCCTTGTCCCGCCTCTCATACTCGGCTTTTTGCTTTTCAGCAAGCAGCTCGACTTGCCGGCAGTTCTGGAGGCCGTGGCCCTTGGTGCGGTGGATCTTGCAATACTGCTTGTCGGAGGCCCCTGGCTTGTCGGCAGCTGCCAAGGCCCGGCAAGCGGCGCACCCGGCAACCTCCTTGCCGGGGTCGTCTGCCTTGGCCTTCTTGGCAGCGCCGCTGTCGTCAGATCCCTCAACGGCAAGCACAGCCTTGCCCTTGCGTTTCTTGTTGCGACACCGGCCCTTCTTCGTTGGGGCGGCGGTGTCTTCGCAAGTAGAGTCGGTTTCCGTGCCGGCGTCCTCTTCGGGGTACTTCCTCCCCTCTTCAGCTCGAGCACATCTATCTGCCAGAACGTAAAGTTCGGCCACATCCCTGACCTTGTTCATTGCCAACTCCTCACGCATCTTGCGGTTGCGCACATTCTGATGGAATGCGCTGATCACGGCGGCAGGATGAACATCTGGGATGTTGTATTGCACTCGGCTGAACCTCTTTATGTACTTGCGCAGGTTTTCACCTTCCTTCTGGGGAATGATATGCAAATCACTCGCCTGGCCATGAGCTTGGTGGCCTCCAGTGAAGGCACCAACGAACTCATGACACGGGTCTGACCAATAAAAAATGGAATCCGCCGGCAAGTGCATCAACCAAGACATGACGTTGGGTTTCAGGGCCAACGGGGAATAATTGGCAAGCACCTTGTCGTCACGAGCTCCAGCAGCTTGCATCGCAATGGTGTAGATGCTGAGGAACTCTGACGGATGGGTCTTTCCGTTGTACTTTTCACCGACGTCGGGCTTGAACATGCGGTGGGATGGCCACTGGAACTGCCGCAGCTCACGGGTAAAGGCTGGGCAACCCACCTCGTAAGGTAGGCCGCCGGAGTCTCCCAGAGCCGGGTGGTCCGCAGTGGCCCCTGCCCGCTTGTCCGACTGATGGCGTGTATCGTGTCGGCGCTCGATGGTGGTCCATGGGCTCGCTCCCGAAGAACTTGGCGCTGGTCGCGATGGGTCCGCGGGTCGGAAGACGCTATGGAGATGTTATCACAAGCGTCGTCACGACGGGCTGACACCCGCGGTGGTTGGCACGGAGGAGGAGAGTGCACCGTGACCGTAGCACCCCCAGTCCTTCCACTGTTGGCATGTGGTGGCTCGATGGAGCGCCGGCCCGAGGGCCCCGCCGATCGCGGATCATCTTTGTTGGCAACGGCGACGAGGCTCCGGATGGTGGCTCTCCACTCGTCGAGCTTCTCCGCAGCAGGAGGGAACTCGAGGAGTAGCTGCGTGTGCGCCAAAGCTTCTATTAGCGTGGGTGGTGGCGAAAGCTGCGTGGACCGTGGCGCGCTTCGACTTCTAACCACGTTAGAATGAGCTCTATCACGGTCCAGCGGCTGCGTGCCACTTTGCCAGCGCTCTGGCTGGCATGCTGGCCCCCTTCGTCTCAGGGGGACTCTTCCCAGGGCGGTGCCCGGGGTCTCCAGCGTGGTGACGCTGCTCGTCGCGTGCGCCGTGAGAGGAGCGCGCCGCAGGCACGGGCGTATGCGACTTGGAGGTCGCCGCGCCGCCCGTGCGTGGCACGGCACCGCTCTTGGAGGGCCCCATGCCGCTTGCAGGGGGCCCAACTCCGTCGTTGGATCTGGCGGCGTGCAGCCCGTCGCCTCGCGCACGAACGACGCCGCTCGCCAGGCTCCGACTGCCAGAGTGGTGTTCGTGCTCGCGAGCCGCGCCTCAGGTCCTGTCCGCCACAGGCCCGCTGCTCGCCCGGACCAGTGCGGGCCGTCCGGCTCCAGATGAGCCGATCATCGTGATCGTCTTCTTCTTGGGAGCCATGGCGATGAAGAACTACTAGGCTAACTGTGAGATCGGTTTTCCACAACTGCGCCCCCTACCTGGCGCGCCAAAGATGTCGGTGAGAACGACACCTATGGGGTCACTGGGATCCCTTCTACGGTCGGCGGGCGCGAAGTTGTGCAAAGAGCAGGTCTGACAGAAAGCACACGGGTCGTTTACCCAGGTTCGGGCCGCGAGGATGTCTAATACCCTAGTCCTGCTTTGGTGGATGTATTGAATGCTCTTGAGCTCTTGAACTAGCTATGGTGGCTGCGTAGTTCCAAAGAGCCGAATCCCTCTCCTGGTCGCCTCGGGCCTCCTTTTATAGGAAAAGGGGTTGCCACAGTGGCACACAGGAGGTGGAAAGGCCTACAGTGTGCGAGCCTATCGCACGGCATTACGGGACAAAGTGCATTAAATGCGCTACATAGGTGTCCATTAGCTTTATCGGGGACGGGAACGAGGCCTGTCCCATCCGTCGCCGCTCTACCTTGCTTCGACACGCGCCCAGTCCAGCGATGCATGCAGCGCCATGTAGGTAGGTAGGCAGCTGAGGTGGTGCGGTGGTAGGGTCTTCACGAAGATCTGCATGCCACCACATAGGTGCTTGCTGAGTTGGCCTGGAAGCTGCATGTTGCCACACAGGCGCCTGCCCAGCTGGTTGGGCTGGCAGCTGCATGCGAACGGCGGCTGAGTCTTGGCTGGTGCGGGCTTGGCAGTGGCCCTGCTGACGTCCTCGGCAATATTCTTGCCGGGGTCCCGGCAAGGGTCTTGCCGTGGCGTTGCAGTTGTCCCCGTCAAGGTGCTTGCCGGGGGTCTTGTGGATTCCCTCGGCTGGGATCCCGCCGAGGGTCGCCGTCTTCTGGTCCACATCTGATCTCACATGTTTATGATCTTGACGAAGATCTGCATGCCACCTCAGAGGCGCCTCTCGAGCCCTGGGGTCCAACGTAGTTGGTTGGGTCGGAACCTGTGGGCTCAAGGGTGGCTCGTTCTATTGGTGTCAGGCAAGCTGCCCCGGCAAGGCTCTTGCCGGGGCCGCGGAGGTCGCCCCGGCAAGGGTCTTGCCGGGGGAGTCCCCCTCGCCCTCTTGCTTCTCGTGTTTCTGATCTTGGCGTTGCCTTGGTTGTCTTGGGCATCAGCTTTTCTCCGGCGTCCCTCCTCTGCCGTACTAGGTGTGGCCGCGGCAGGCGGCTCTAACTGTCGGGCACAAGTAAAGGGGTCAAAAGGAGAGCCCCTACTTTTGTACACCGACAGAGAAGAAGCCATCTAGCTAATAACTATGGACCCGAAGGTCTGTGGTAAACTACTCACGCTTCATCGGAGAGGCTATGGTCTTGATGTAGAAGCCCTCCGTGATCGATTCCCCCTCTGGCAGATCGCCGGAAAAGGCCCCAAGATGGGATCTCTTGGTTACAGAAGGTTGCGGCGGTGGAAAAGTGTTTTAGTTGCTGTCTCCGAAGGTTTTAGGGTATAATAGTATATATATAAGCAGAAGAAATTGGTCGGTGGAGCTCCGTGGGGCCCACGAGGGTGGGGGCGCGCCTCCCTACCTCGTGGCCGCCTCGCGGAGTCCCAGACTTCCACTCCAAGTCTTCTGGATTGAGTTTGTTCCAAACACGATCCTCGCGAATGTTTCATTCCGTTTGGATTCCGTTTGATATTCCTTTTCTGCGAAACACTGAAATAGGCAAAAAACAGCAATTTGGACTAGGCCTCCGGTTAATAGGTTAGTCCCAAAAAATATAAAAAGCTATATTAACGCCCATTAAACATCCAAAACAGATAATATAATAGCATGGAACAATAAAAAATTATATATACGTTGGAGACGTATCAAGCATCCCCAAGCTTAATTCCTGCTCGTCCTCGATTAGGTAAATGATAAAAACAGAATTTTTGATGTGGAATGCTACCTAACATAATTATCAATGTAATTTTCTTTATTGTGGCATGAATGTTCAGATCCGAAAGATTCAAGACAAAAGTTTAACATTGACATAAAAACAATAATACTTCAAGCATACTAACAAAGCAATCATGTCTTCTCAAAATAACATGGCCAAAATAAGCTATCCCTACAAAATCATATAGTGTTGGCTATGCTCCTTTATCTTCACACAAAATACTCACATCATGCACAACCCCGAGGATAAGCCAAGCAATTGTATCATACTTTTAATGTTCTCAAACCTTTTCAATCTTCACGCAATACATGAGTGTGAGCCATGGACATAGCACTGTAGGTGGAATAGAATGGTGGTTGTGGGGCAGACAAAAAAGGAGAAGATAGTCTGACATCAACTAGGCGTATCAACGGGCTATGGAGATGCGCATCAATAGATATCGATGTGAGTGAGTAGGGATTGCCATGCAACGGATGCACTAGAGCTATAAATGTATGAAAGATCAACAAAAGAAACTAAATGGGTGTGCATCCAACTTGCTTGCTCATGAAGACCTAGGGCATTTGAGGAAGCCCATCGTTGGAATATACAAGCCAAGTTCTATAATGAAAATTCCCACTAGTATATGAAAGTGACAAAATGAGAGACTCTCTATAATGAAGATCATGGTGCTACTATGAAGCACAAGTGTGGAAATAGGATAGTAGCATTGTCCCTTCTCTCTTTTTCTCTAATTTTTTTTTGAGAGACTCCTCTTTGGAGACTCTTTTTTTTAGACTCTTTTGGCCTCTTTCTCTCCTTTTTTTTAATTTCCTCACATGGGACAATGCTCTAATAATGAAAATCATCACACTTCTATTTACGTACAACTCAAGAATTACAACTCGATACTTAGAACAAAATATGACTCTATGTGAATGCCTCCGGCGCTGTACCGGGATGTGCAATGAATCAAGAGTGACATGTATGAAAGAATTATGAACGGTGGACTTGCCACAAATACGATGTCAACTACATGATCATGCAAAGCAATATGACAATGAATGCTCAAGTCATGCCTATGATGGTGGTGGAAGTTGCATGGCAATATATCTCGGAATGGCTATGGAAATGCCATAATAGGTAGGTATGGTGGCTGTTTTGAGGAAGATATAAGGAGGCGTATGTGTGATAGAGCGTATCATATCACGGGGTTTGGATGCACCGGCGAAGTTTGCACCAACTCTCAAGGTGAGAAAGGGCAATGCACGGTACTGTAGAGGCTAGCAAATTGCGAAAAGGTAAGAGTGCGTATAATCCATGGACTCACATTAGTCATAAGAACTCACATACTTATCGCAAAAATCTATTAGTCATTGAAACAAAGTACTACACGCATGCTCCTAGGGGGGTAGATGGTAGGAAAAGACCATTGCTCGTCCCTGACCGCCACTCATAAGGAAGACAATCAATAAATAAATCATGCTTAGACTCCGTCACACAACGGTTCACCATACGTGCATGCTATGGGAACACCCCGAGAATTCACAACTACTCTACTATCACAACTCTAATATCACCATCTTCATATCTCAAAACAATCATAAAGAATCAAGCTTCTGTTTGCATCCAATGCACTTTTTATGAAAGTTTTTATTATACCCATCTTGGATGCCTATCATATTAGGACTAAATTCATAACCAAAGCAAAGTACCATGCTGTTCTAAAAGACTCTCAAAATAATATAAGTGTAACACCCCGAGAATCATGCTACAGTAACTCTCTGTGATTAAGCTAATCACGTTGCTAAACAGGGCTTGATCACATTGGAATCACATTTCTTTCAAACTCCTAATTCAAACTTCAAATAAAATTAAAGTGGAAAATAAAAGTTTCCAAAAATTTAAACAAAAATGTTCGGTGGGTGCCAAATAATACACTGGTAATTATTGTGGAGAAAACTCCTTTTTAGAAAATGCCTAAGTATTTTAAAATGGATTAAAAGGTGAAAGAAAATAAATAAAAGAAAATGCAAAACAAAACAGAAAACAGAACAAAAAAAAGGGAACAAAAGCCC
>NC_057799.1:832743-839053 GCF_018294505.1 Triticum aestivum | reverse complement strand
CCCCCCCCCCTTGATCACCAGATATCGCCTATTCTTCTCTATACTGCTTGCATTAGAGTAGTGTAGCATGTTACTGCTTTCCGTTAATCCTATCCTGATGCATAGCCTGTCATTGTTGCTACAGTTGTTACCCTTACCTGCTATCCTACTGCTTAGTATAGGATGCTAGTGTTCCATCAGTGGCCCTACACTCTTGTCCGTCTGTCATGCTATACTACTGGGCCGTGATCACTTTGGAAGGTGATCACGGGTATATCCTATATACATTATATACATGACACATGTGGTGACTAAAGTCGGGTCGGCTCGAGGAGTACCCGCAAGTGATTCTGATGAGGGGGCTGAAAGGACAGGTGGCTCCACCCCGGTAGAGGTGGGCCTGGGTTCCTGACGGCCCCCGACTGTTACTTTATGGCGAAGCGACAGGGCAGGTTGAGACCGCCTAGGTGAGAGGTGGGCCTGGCCCTGGTCGGCGTTCGCGGATAAATAACACGCTTAACGAGATCTTGGTATTTGATCTGAGTCTGGCCATTTGGTCTATACGCACTAACCATCTACGCGGGAGTAGTTATGGGTATCCCGGCGTCGTGGTATCAGCCGAAGCCTTCGTGACGTCAGCGACTGAGTGGCGCGCGCCGGATTGGACTGGAACGCCACTAGGCTAGGTCTGCTTCCGGCCGCGTACGCAACGTGCAGGTGTGCATAGGGCGATGGGCCCAGACCCCTCCGCGCATAGGGTTAGACCGGCGTGCTGACCGCTCTGTTGTGCTTAGGTAGGGCTGCGACGCGTTGATCTTACGAGGCCGGGCATGACCCAGAGAAGTGTGTCCGGCCAAATGGGATCGAGCGTGTTGGGTTATGTGGTGCACCCCTGCAGGGAAGTTTATCTATTCGAATAGCCGTATCCCTCGGTAAAAGGACGACCCGGAGTTGTACCTTGACCTTATGACAACTAGAACTGGATACTGAATAAAATACAGCCTTCCAAGTGCCAGATACAACCCGGTGATCGCTCTCTAACAGGGCGACGAGGAGGGGATCGCCGGGTAGGATTATGCTATGCGATGCTACTTGGAGGACTTCAATCTACTCTCTTCTACATGCTGCAAGATGAAGATGACCAGAAGCGTAGTCTTCGACAGGACTAGCTATCCCCCTTTTATTCTGGCATTCTGCAGTTCAGTCCACTGATATGCCCCTTTACACATATACCCATGCATATGTAGTGTAGCTCCTTGCTTTTGAGTACTTTGGATGAGTACTCACGGTTGCTTTTCTCCCTCTTTTCCCTTTTTCTATACCGGATTGTCGCAACCAGATGCTGGAGTCCAGGAGCTAGAGATCCCGAGGATGATTCTACATGGAGTTCGGCTTTGAGGAGTAGTTAGGAGGTCCCAGGCAGAAGGCCTTGCCTTTTCGATCGTTGCTACTTTTGTGCTAGCCTTCTTAAGGCAAACTTGTTTAACTTATGTCTGTATTCAGATATTGTTGCTTCCGCTGACTCGTCTATGATCGAGCACTTGTATTCGAGCCCTCGAGGCCCCTGGCTTGTATTATGATGCTTGTATATCTTACTTATGTTTTAGAGTTGTGTTGTGATATCTTCCCGTGAGTCCCTGATCTTGATCGTACACATTTGCGTGCATGATTAGTGTACGGTCAAATCGGGGGCGTCACAAGTTGGTATCAGAGCCGACTGCCTGTAGGAATCCCCCTTTCCAACTCCTTGGCCGAAGTCGAGTCTAGTCATTGAAAAACTTTTACTAACATGGCTGTGTGGCTTACGGGCCCACGTCGCCATTGGGTGGTATTAGGATCTTTTATTCCTCGTCTATACTCTGGGACTCTGATCTCTCTTCTATTCGGGTTAAGTGAGTTTTGCTAAATCTAACATTAGGATCTCGTTATCGCTTTCACCCGGAGAGCCCCTTATTACTGATGATCGTCTGCTGCACGTGAAGACCCTGAAGATACTCTCCGCTGATAACCCGAGAACTTGTGTTCATCGCTTTTACAATTCCCTTTCATCGATGAACTCCTATGGATAACCACGTATACTCGCAATTCATACAATGTTTCCCAGTTGATCTTGTTACTACAAGATACCCCGTAATGCTCTCTGTTGTTCCAAGAATCCTTTGAGCTTACTGCTATGCTGTTCTTTGACACCTGAATACCCCTACGGATAATTCTCGCACTTACCGAGTATCGGCTCATCCCCAGTTGAATTCAAGTATATCACAAAAGTGTTCAGAATACCATTCGATCTTCCGAAAATCCTCAGGAGCCTATTGCTCTTGAAATTCTTGCTTACTAGCATTATGATTAATCCCATAAGTCTCGAAATCTTATTGGCACCCTTTGTCATTACCTTTTTGAGTCCATTGATTCAATATGTTGTGAATGCTCGCAATCCTCAATCAGATCCTAGAATTCATTCTTCCGGCTCAGACATCTTTAACATGAGCTGGATCTCGACCAATCAAATCGTCATCGATTGTACCCCTAAGGCTATTCAACTTATCCATCCCTAATCAGAGCATTGCTTCTGATCCCTTGTCTTGGAATTCATAATTCCTTTGCATTTGAGCTTTTGAGTTAGTCAGTTGTTTCTATAATCAGATCTCCTTGCATTCTTCTTCCTCTGGTTGAGTACCGATGCTCACATCAGATCCCTTGTGGACCATCGGTTCCTTTGTTGGATTTTATCCAACAGTGTCCTCCATATTCAAATAACCTTGTGAGCCTTTCCACGGATATATAAAGCCTTTGGTAAATTGTATCCTCTGCTTTCTCAACCATGCTCTATTTTCGAGCTGGTGATATTTACTATTGAAGCTTGTGGTATATGTTTTCACGATACCCCGATGGGTTGAACATATGCCTTCCTTAATATGTGTGAACTCGAAAGTTTTCACGAGTCATACTCTTCTGGTATTTTGCCAGATAAAATCTCAACACTACAACTTCTTTGAAAGTGAGAAGTGAATGAAAGGTTATGCATTGGAGAAGTGGGAGTCGACCTTGAACTATGTGTTCATGCCCATGGACACGATGTAGATCTTATCATTAAAGCTTCTCTTAAATTAATTATTCCTTTGGTATAAGTTCATTTTATATCTGGGATCTGGATTTTTGCAATCGTGGTTCCGACCATGCTCTCCTTTAAATACCATTTCCTGTGCAAGTTTAAGCACTTGTCTTCTACAGAGCAATACCACAGTCCAACCTCTACTTTGATCTGTCGTCGAGTATTACCCCCTGGTATCTCGAGATCATCACGAAACAACATAACTTCTTATGAGTTCTTCATCAAGTGCTACATTCTCACTGATTCCAATTTTCCACGGGCTCTGAGTTATTAGTCACTCGAGAACACCGAAAGTGAATCGATTCCGCACTCCGATTCAATAACTCTAAGTAATTCTTGTTGCTTACGAGTTTAATAAACCTTCAAGTCATTCCTAGCCTTATCGGCTATATCGTTATCGTGCTAAATTATAACTGTGCCACATGGTCCTTCTTCTCGAAGCACAATTTTTGACGATGAGCTAAGCTTACATCGATCTTCCTCATCATATTAGTTCGCCTTGAACAACAAGCTTGATTTCAAGTTTGTGTCGTACCCCTGGTTCCAATAACTTTTCGCTTCATCATTCCTTTGACTTGATGTCATCGCCGATCGATTACCTCTTCATAAATTCTCGCTACAAATGTGTCGTGAACATCATCAACATTCTGAGCTCTTCCAAGATATCTATCGAATTCTGGATGAGAAATACCATCCTTGCCCTCGATGATTTGTTGTATCATCGACCATTTTATTGCCTTCCATTCAACACAAACTTGTTCGTGTTTTGTGTTGTACCTTGATTTCTTTGCTATCTAGCTTATGATATGTTCTACCCTGGAGTATTACCATCTTTTATGTCAAGTATATCGTAAGAATTTCACCACCTCGTATGACATCTTGGTACAGTGATACTTCTCCCCATCACCATTCTTTCTTGGTCCCGGTGTTGTTTCTAAAAGGAATACCGACCAATGGTCTGTGATGTGTGAATTCTAAACTTCTAGCAACCCTATTGCTTTGAAGTTATTGGTCTATAGTTTCATTCTACGTCTATGGCTTAATGAATCATCATTCGAACATTGATTGTGCTACCTAGCCCATATTTCGGGTGCAAATTTCAACCAATGTTTAACTGTGTATGTTTTCCTCGAGCATACATCATTAAGTCATTCAATCTAGCTAATGTTATCTCCTTGTTCACATAGTGGTGGAAATCCATCTTTTGGAAATCTCAATGGATTGTCGCTGAGTCAATCAGTCACCTCCTCACCTCTTCTTGATGTAATGGTGAACCCAGGTCCGGAACTCGCATCCATAGTTCATCTCCCGAGAATCTTCGATGTCGTTTCGACAATTGGTGTTGCACTTTTCTTCTCAGGCCTCCTAAGTCTGAGTTATCCTGACACCAATCAGATCTGAATCTCGGTCAGATATGATGGTTGGAACATATTTAAAAGAGTTATAACATTGGCCTATTTATGACCCGGTAAGGTGATGATACCCAGCACACCTGGCGGGAGGACCTATTGTTATAAGTTTCCCTTTTAGCAAGGTTAGCCGTTCTTCCATGAGGAAATTGTAAGACTTATTCTATAAGTTGTTCCTGATGGATCCTTTTTGTTTCCAAAGTGTGATCTTCACCTATTGACCATGTCAATGCTATCTCGAAGCATGTCTATGGTACTCCGATTTTCAACAGGAACATTTGAAGCCCAATGCTAAATGTTTCCTGCTCAATTATCCAAACACCTTTGTATGGGTAATGTCATGAAATTTCTCTCCCCTACCTAAAGAGTTTTCTACATTATATCCTGTCATGAATATCATGCTCAGCTTGTCCTTGGGAAGGATATAACCTTGAAATATGTGTTTAAACACATTTTCCTTTCCATTCTTCTGTTTAATCTGATAATCATATTTTCCTTTCCATTGTGTGGTTTAACCTTTCTGGTGAACTATATGATCTAAGCAGTAATATTCTCCTGCTTATGTAAACACCTCGGTGTACAACTCTGTCAGTAAGACCCTGTTATTATTGTTGGTGACATTTCGGTAACCACCGATGGACGAGAACTTTGCCTAATGGTCCGCCTCGTTTCAACGAGCAGGAAAATGGTTCTCTTCGTCCCTCGCCCTTGGTACCGACGATGTTGCTGACATATAACTGACAGGCTACCCTCTGCCATGCCTTACTATCATGATCGTGCAAGATGTCACCGCCCTTCCTACTTTTAACCCACATGGTGGGCCCATAACCCACAGTTCCACAGGATCGAAACCTGACTCTTATGTACACCCCCTGTTTCCAAGGTTGTTCCTCGCACCTGGCCTCGTATGTAATTCACGAGCCACCTTCAGGTCTGATATCGGACACAATACTTATTCCCGTTGCTTTGACCCTTTCACGCCCTATAACAGGCATCGAACGATTGCCTGCCCGCTCGAAACTTCCCAGGTTACCTCCTTACTTTGCTCTTGAAATTTTCTTAAGTTTCGATTCGAGGGTTACCTTTCGCCACCTTCCTCGATGTTGTCGACCCGATAGACAACCTTGTCGAGGCCCGTTCTCCCAGAATGCCCACCCCTTATTCTTTCGTAAGTACGATGGAGTTCCTGAAGAAAGGACGCCGACTTCATCATGATGACCGAAGCAGAGAAATGAAGACATCAATGTATTGGACCAACCTCTTCCAGAAGTGCAAGCCAGGATGAGAAGACCCGCTAGATTCGTTACCAAACCTTTCCCCCTTACTCCCCTATTAAATCTCGGGACGAGATTTCTTGTAGTGGAGGAGATTTGTAACACCCCGAGAATCATGCTACAGTAACTCTCTGTGATTAAGCTAATCACGTTGCTAAACAGGGCTTGATCACATTGGAATCACATTTCTTTCAAACTCCTAATTCAAACTTCAAATAAAATTAAAGTGGAAAATAAAAGTTTTCAAAAATTTAAACAAAAATGTTCGGTGGGTGCCAAATAATACACTTGTAATTATTGTGGAGAAAACTCCTTTTTAGAAAATGCCTAAGTATTTTAAAATGGATTAAAAGGTGAAAGAAAATAAATAAAAGAAAATGCAAAACAAAACAGAAAACAGAACAAACAAAAGGGAACAAAAGCCCCCCCACTGGACCTGGCCCAACTTGGCCAACCCCAGGCCCAGCCGGCCAGCACCATTCCCCCCCCCCCGGCCGAAAGGCCCAGCTCCACCCCGGCCCATCTCTCTCCCCTAT
>NC_057799.1:825590-831965 GCF_018294505.1 Triticum aestivum | reverse complement strand
ATAAATAAATAAAATAAAATAAAAATAAAAATAATTTTAATTAATTAATTAACTAAATTAATTAAGTTAATTAATCCTGTTTAATTTAATTAAATAATAATTATTTAGCTAAACCCTAATTAACCTAAACAGTGAATGACAGGTGGGTCCCACTGGACCCACATGTCAGTTGACTTAGTCAACCCCTGTTGACTGCTGATGTCAGCATGACATCATGCTGATGTCATAAATCCAAATTTCGAATTAAATTAAATAATTAATTAAATTCCAGAAATTAATAAAATCTTTAGAAAATCATATCTTTTAATCCGTAACTCGGATTAAAATATTTTCAACATGAAAGTTGCTCAGAACGACGAGACGAATCCGAATACGCAGTCCGTTCGTCCACCACACCTCCCTAACCTCTCGAACTCGCAACTTTCCCCCTCCGGTCCGTCTGTCCGAAAACGCGAAACATCGGGAATACTTCCCGGATGTTCCCCCCCTTCGCCGGTACCACCTACTGTCGCGTTAGGTCACACCTAGCACCGCTCATTGTCATGTCACGCATCGTCATGCTTATGTTTGCATTGTATTTACTGTTTCTTCCCCCTCTTCTCTCCGGTAGACTACGAGACCGACACTTCTGCTGCCCAGTTCGACTAAGGAGTTGACGACCCCTCCTACTTGCCAGAGCAACCAGGCAAGCCCCCCCCCCTTGATCACCAGATATCGCCTATTCTTCTCTATACTGCTTGCATTAGAGTAGTGTAGCATGTTACTGCTTTCCGTTAATCCTATCCTGATGCATAGCCTGTCATTGTTGCTACAGTTGTTACCCTTACCTGCTATCCTACTGCTTAGTATAGGATGCTAGTGTTCCATCAGTGGCCCTACACTCTTGTCCGTCTGTCATGCTATACTACTGGGCCGTGATCACTTTGGAAGGTGATCACGGGTATATCCTATATACATTATATACATGACACATGTGGTGACTAAAGTCGGGTCGGCTCGAGGAGTACCCGCAAGTGATTCTGATGAGGGGGCTGAAAGGACAGGTGGCTCCACCCCGGTAGAGGTGGGCCTGGGTTCCTGACGGCCCCCGACTGTTACTTTATGGCGAAGCGACAGGGCAGGTTGAGACCGCCTAGGTGAGAGGTGGGCCTGGCCCTAGTCGGCGTTCGCGGATAAATAACACGCTTAACGAGATCTTGGTATTTGATCTGAGTCTGGCCATTTGGTCTATACGCACTAACCATCTACGCGGGAGTAGTTATGGGTATCCCGGCATCGTGGTATCAGCCGAAGCCTTCGTGATGTCGGCGACTGAGTGGCGCGCGCCGGATTGGACTGGAACGCCACTAGGCTTGGTCTGCTTCCGGCCGCATACGCAATGTGCAGGTGTGCATAGGGCGATGGGCCCAGACCCCTGCGCGCATAGGGTTAGACCGGCGTGCTGACCGCTCTGTTGTGCTTAGGTAGGGCTGCGACGCGTTGATCTTACGAGGCCGGGCATGACCCAGAAAAGTGTGTCCGGCCAAATGGGATCGAGCGTGTTGGGTTATGTGGTGCACCCCTGCAGGGAAGTTTATCTATTCAAATAGCCGTGTCCCTCGGTAAAAGGATGACCCGGAGTTGTACCTTGACCTTATGACAACTAGAACTGGATACTGAATAAAATACACCCTTCCAAGTGCCAGATACAACCCGGTGATCGCTCTCTAACAGGGCGACGAGGAGGGGATCGCCGGGTAGGATTATGCTATGCGATGCTACTTGGAGGACTTCAATCTACTCTCTTCTACATGCTGCAAGATGAAGATGACCAGAAGCGTAGTCTTCGACAGGACTAGCTATCCCCCTTTTATTCTGGCATTCTGCAGTTCAGTCCACTGATATGCCCCTTGACACATATACCCATGCATATGTAGTGTAGCTCCTTGCTTGCGAGTACTTTGGATGAGTACTCACGGTTGCTTTTCTCCCTCTTTTCCCTTTTTCTATACCGGATTGTCGCAATCAGATGCTGGAGTCCAGGAGCTAGAGATCCCGAGGATGATTCTACATGGAGTTCGGCTTCGAGGAGTAGTTAGGAGGTCCCAGGCAGAAGGCCTTGCCTTTTCGATCGTTGCTACTTTTGTGCTAGCCTTCTTAAGGCAAACTTGTTTAACTTATGTCTGTATTCAGATATTGTTGCTTCCGCTGACTCGTCTATGATCGAGCACTTGTATTCGAGCCCTCGAGGCCCCTGGCTTGTATTATGATGCTTGCATGACTTACTTATGTTTTAGAGTTGTGTTGTGATATCTTCCCGTGAGTCCCTGATCTTGATCGTACACATTTGCGTGCATGATTAGTGTACGGTCAAATCGGGGGCGTCACAATAAGTGAAGCATGAGAGATCAATAATTTCTATAAATAAAACCACCACCGTGCTCTAAAAAGGTATAACTGAAGCACTAGAGCAAAACTATCTAGCTCAAAGGATATAAGCGAAGCACATAGAGTATTCTAATAAATTCCAATTCATGTGTGACTCTCTCAAAAGGTGTGTACAGCAAGGATGATTGTGGTAAACTAAAAAGAAAAGACTCAAATCATACAAGACGCTCCAAGCAAAACACATATCATGTGGTGAATAAAAATATAGCCTCAAGTAAAGTTACCGATAGACGGAGACAAAAGAGGGGATGCCTTCCGGGGCATCCCCAAGATTAGGCTTTTGGTTGTCCTTGAATTTTACCTTGGGGTGCCTTGGGCATCCCCAAGCTTATGCTCTTGCCAATCCTTGTTCCATAATCCATCCAATCTTTACAAAAAACTTGAAAACTTCACAACACAAAACTAAACAGAAAATCTCGTGAGCTCCGTTAGTGTAAGAATGCAAACCACTACTTTAGGTACTGTAATGAACTCATTATTTATTTATATTGGTGTTAAACCTACTGTATTCCAACTTTTCCATGGTTCATACCCCCGATACTAGCCATAGATTCATCAAAATAAGCAAAAAACACACGGTAAACAGAATATGTCAAAAACAGAACAGTCTGTAGGAATCTATAACTTTCGAATACTTCTGTAACTCTAAAAGTCCTGAGAAATTAGGAAATCCTAGGCAATTTGTATATCAATATGCTGTAAAAAATCAGATTAAAATCACGTTTCTGTGATTTACTAAAATTATTTTCGTGAGCGCACAAGTTTCTGTTTTTTCAGCAAGATCAAGCAACTATCACCGTAAGCCATCCTAAAGGTCTTACTTGGCACAAGCACTAATTAAAACACTAAAAACACAATCATAACAGTATCATAATTGTGTAAACACACAAGAACAGAAAGTAAAAGGAAAAAATAAATTTTATTCATTGGGTTGCCTCCCAACAAGCGCTATCGTTTAACGCCCCTAGCTAGGCATAAAACGAGAATAGATCTAAGTATTGTCATAATAACAATAGGGTAAATCACGAAAACTCATCTCATACTCCCTACGTTCAGCAGCAAGTTTTCTTCGCGGCAAACAAAAGTAATCAAAGGGGCTAAATTTAATGGGACAGAAGTCCCCAAGATCAACCTCGGGAGGTATAGGTTCCTCCTTTGGCCCCTTGTATTGCACAACCAATTCATCATTATAAGCATTCTTTTGGCAAAAGGTCATGAGCCTATGTTCAAGAGAAAATCCTAACCCATTGTTCTGAATAGCAAAATTATCGTTAAGTTCAGAGATTCTATCAACTAGAACATCGGTAGGAACTTTCTTTCTAAGGTTTTTATTATAAGCAACATGGTCTAAAGATCGTAAACGCATTATGTCTTCTTGATTAAAAAGAATAGCTTCTATGGGAGGGCGGCCAGCGTCCACCTTATAATGCGCAAAAATTTCATTGGCTTCTTTCATTATGAATCTAAACTCATGAGCTAAAAAGATAGTAGCTGCTCGCTTAACAATGCTCAATATTGGAAAATTCTATAAAAATCTTTTGTATGCAAGGATGCATATGAACAAACTGTCTTTCAAGCTCAACTACGAGCAAAGATATAGCATCCGCAAAACTACTAGTTTTATGAAGAATAGACCCACCCATATTGGGTAAGGAGCCGGCACAAGTAAAGAAATCCTGAATAACTCCTTTTCCAATAATATTACCACTACCGATCCGAAACTTTTTAGTGTGTAGAATAGTAGGTTCTTCATTAGGATCATTAAAAACATCAAAGTTCCCTCCGTCATTACTACTATCTTTCTCAATGATAACCTCCCCAGTTTCAGACATGACGGCAAGCAAACGTAAGAGGGGCGAAGAAAAGGCAAAGGGTTTTCGAAAACCGTTCTAGAAGTGGGGGAGAGGAAAATGAGAGGCGAATGGAAAATAATGTAATGCGAGGGAGAAGAGTTTATGATGGGTACTTGGTTTGTCTTGGCTTGGTGTAGATCTCCCCGGCAACGGCGCCAGAAATCCTTCTTGCTACCTCTTGAGCATGCGTTGGTTTTCCCTTGAAGAGAAAAGGGTGATGCAGCAAAGGAGCATAAGTATTTCGATCAGTTTTGAGAACGAAGGTATCAATCCAGTAGGAGACGACACACAAGTCACCTAGTACCTGCACAAACAATTAAGAACCTTGCAACCAACATGATAAAGGGGTTGTCAATCCCTTCACGTCCACTCGCAAAAGTGAGATCTAATAAAGATAGTAAAGTAAATATTTTAGGGTTTTTGTTGTATAGATTGGAAAAATAAAGATTGCAAAATAGTAAACAAGATGCGAAGTAAATAAAGGATATGTAATATGATGATAAAGAAGACCCGTGGACCAAGGTTTCACTAGTGGCTTCTCTCAAGATAGCAAGTATTACGGTGGGTGAACAAATTACTGTCGAGCAATTGATAGAATAGCGAATAATTATGACGGTAACTAAGGCAATGATCATGAACATAGGCATCTTGTCCATGTCAAGTAGACCGAAACGATTCTGCATCTACTACTATTACGCCACACATCGACCGCTATCCAGCATGCATCTAGAGTATTAAGTTCATAAGAACGGAGTAACGCATTAAGCAAGATGACATGATGTAGAGGGATAAACTCTTGCAATATGATATAAACCCCATCTTTTTATCCTCGATGGCAACAATACAATACGTGCCTTGCTGCCCCTACTGTCACTAGGAAAGGACACCGCAAGATTGAACCCAAACCTAAGCACTTCTCCTATTGCAAGAAAGATCAATCTAGTAGGCCAAACTAAACCGATAATTCGAAGAGACTTGCAAAGATATCAAATCATGCATATAAGAATTCAGAGGAGATTCAAATAATATTCATAGATAATCTCAATCATAAACCCACAATTCATCGGATCTCGAAAACACACCGCAAAAAGTATTACATCAAAAAGATCTCCAAGAACATCGAGGAGAACTTTGTATTGAGATTCAAAGAGAGAGAAGAAGCCATCTAGCTAATAACTATAGACCTGAAGGTCTGTGGTAAACTACTCACGCTTCATCGGAGAGGCTATGGTCTTGATGTAGAAGCCCTCCGTGATCGATTCCCCCTCCGGCAGATCACCGGGAAAGGCCCCAAGATGGGATCTCTTGGTTACAGAAGGTTGCGGCGGTGGAAAAGTGGTTTCATTGCTGTCTCCGAAGGTTTTTTGGTATAAGAGTATATATGATACGTCTCCATCGTATCTACTTTTCCAAACACTTTTGCCCTTGTTTTGTTCTCTAATTGGCATGATTTGAATGGAACTAACCCAGACTGACACTATTTTCAGCAGAATTGCCAGGGTGTTATTTTTGTGCAGAAATAAAAGTTCTCGGAATGACCTGAAACTTCACGGAGAATATTTTTGGAATTAATAAAAAATACTGGCGAAAAAATCAAGGCCAGGGGGCCCACCCCCTATCCACGAGGGTGGGGGCGCGCCTACCCCCCTCGGCGCGCGCCCTGCCTCGTGGGCCCCCTGGAGCTCCACCGACCTCAACTCCAACTCCATATATTCATGTTCGGGGAGAAAAAATCAGAGAGAAGGATTCGTCGCATTTTACGATACGGAGCAACCACCAAGCCCTAAACTCTCTCGGGAGTGTGACGCCCGGATAATTATGCTACAGTAAACCTACGCTAATGATGCCACGTCACCTCTGTTAGAGTTGATAATCTCGCGTTAGTTCAAAACCGGATCAAAATTCAAATTCAAAATATGGCAAACAACAAAAGTTTTCAAATATTAAAACTAAAATGTTGGGGTGTTGCCAAATAATGCATAGGTAATTATTGTGGAGAAACCACACCTTTATAAAATGTTTAAATAATATGAGATGAATAAAACAGTAGCAAAAACAAATATTTAAATGCTTTTAAAATGATAAACAAGTTCAA
>NC_057799.1:799915-824846 GCF_018294505.1 Triticum aestivum | reverse complement strand
CTGCGCACGAGACCGTGCCCCGGCCAAGCCACCCGCAGCTCCCGACCATGGATCGTGCGCGCCACATTCGCGCTGGTCGCGCCGTCGCTCCCGTGGCTCGCATCGCCACCGCAACCCCGCGCACTGCTCTCGCGCTTCGCCACCTACCACTTCTTTCCCCCTACTGTGTCGCTGCTCGCCTTGCCATCTGTGGCTGCGGCTGCTGCTGCCGCCCCACAGCCGTCGCGCTCGTCACTTCCCCCTGCCCGGTGCCACTCCACCCTTGGTGCTGGCGCCGTCGTCCCGTGCCCCGCCTCCGCCTCTGGCCCCATAGGCCACCGCCGCGCCGGCGGCCAGTTCCGGCACCCCGCCGCACCCCGGGTCTGCCCTTCGGGTGCCCGCTGCCTGTTTTGCCCGCTAGGCCCCCCAGGGGCCTATGACATGTGGGGCCTCACCCCCCCAGAACGTTTTAAAAGAAAATAATCAATAAAAATAAATAAATAATTAATTAATAAATAAAAATAAATAATAAAATAATAAAATTAAATAAATAAATAATTAAGATAATTAGTTAACTTAATTAATCCTGTTAAGTTAAACTAATTAAACTTAATTTACCTAATAACTAGTTAACCTAATTAACCACTGTTATTTAGCTAAACAGTCCCTGACAGGTGGGACCCATCTGTCAGGTTGACCAGGTCAACGGTCAATGTTGACTGCTGACGTCAGCATGACATCATGCTGATGTCATAAATCCATTTTCGAATTAAATTAAATAATTAATTAAATTCCAGAAATTATTAAAATCTTTAGAAAATCATATCTTTTAATCCGTAACTCGGATTAAATTATTTTCAACATGAAAGTTGCTCAGAACGACGAGACGAATCCGGATACGCAGTCCGTTCGTCCACCACACCTCCCTAACCTATCGAACTCGCAACTTTCCCCCTCCGGTCCGTCTGTCCGAAAACGCGAAACATCGGGAATACTTTCCCGGATGTTTCCCCCCTTCACCGGTATCACCTCATACCGCGTTAGAGCACGTCTAGCTCTACCTGTTGTCTTGTTATGCACTTGCTTGCTATGTATTTACTGTTTCTCCCCCCTCTTCTCTTCGGTAGACCCCGTGACGATGTTGATGCCCCTGTGGTCGACTACGTCATCGATGAACCCTCCTTCTTGTCTGAGCAACCAGGCAAGCCCCCCCCTTGATCACCAGATATCGCCTACTCTACTCTCTACTACTTGCATTAGAGTAGTGTAGCCTGTTACCGCTTTCGATTAATCCTATTCTGCTGCATAGCCTGTCATTGTTGTTACAGTTGTTACCCTTACCTGCTATCCTACTGCTTAGTATAGGATGCTAGTGTTCCATCAGTGGCCCTACACTCTTGTCCGGCTGCCATGCTATACTACTGGGCCGTGATCACTTCGGGAGGTGATCACGGGTATATACTATATACATTATATACATGACACATGTGGTGACTAAAGTCGGGTCGGCTCGAGGAGTACCCGCAAGTGATTCTGATGAGGGGGCTGAAAGGACAGGTGGCTCCACCCCGGTAGAGGTGGGCCTGGGTTCCTGACGGCCCCCGACTGTTACTTTGTGGCGGAGCGACAGGGCAGGTTGAAACCACCCAGGAGAGAGGTGCGCCCGGCCCTGGTCGGCGTTCGCGGATAAACAACACGCTTAACGAGTTCTGGGTATTTGATCTGAGTCTGGCCATTTGGTCTATACGCACTAACCATCTACGTGGGAGTAGTTATGGGTATCCCGACGTCGTGGTATCAGCCGAAGCTCTTTTGACGTCAGCGACTGAGTGGCGCGCGCCGGATTGGACTGGAACGCCACTAGGCTAGGTCTGCTTCCGGCCGCGTACGCAACGTGCAGGTGTGCATAGGGCGATGGGCCCAGACCCCTGCGCGCATAGGGTTAGACCGGCGTGCTGACCTCTCTGTTGAGCCTAGGTGGGGCTGCGACGTGTTGATCTTACGAGGCCGGGCATGACCCAGGAAAGTGTGTCCGGCCAATTTGGATCGAGCGTGTTGGGTTATGTGGTGCACCCCTGGAGGGAAGTTTATCTATTCGAATAGCCGTGTCCCTCGGTAAAAGGACGACCCGGAGTTGTACCTTGACCTTATGACAACTAGAACTGCATACTGAATAAAATACACCCTTCCAAGTGCCAGATACAACCCGGTGATCGCTCTCTAACAGGGCGACGAGGAGGGGATCGCCGGGTAGGATTATGCTATGTGATGCTACTTGGAGGACTTCAATCTACTCTCTTCTACATGCTGCAAGATGGAGATGTCCAGAAGCGTAGTCTTCGACAGGACTAGCTATCCCCCTCTTATTCTGGCATTCTGCAGTTCAGTCCACTGATATGCCCCTTTACACATATACCCATGCATATGTAGTATAGCTCCTTGCTTGCGAGTACTTTGGATGAGTACTCACGGTTGCTTCTCTCCCTCTTTTCCCCCTTTTTCCTTTCTATCTGGTTGTCGCAACCAGATGCTGGAGTCCAGGAGCCAGACGCCACCGCCGACGACGACACCTACAACAATGGAGGTGCCTTCTACTACGTCCAGGCCGCTGACGACGACCAGGAGTAGTTAGGAGGATCCCAGGCAGGAGGCCTTGCCTTTTCGATCGTTGCTACTTTTGTGCTAGCCTTCTTAAGGCAAACTTGTTTAACTTATGTCTGTACTCAGATATTGTTGCTTCCGCTGACTCGTCTATGATCGAGCACTTGTATTCGGGCCCTCGAGGCCCCTGGCTTGTATTATAACGCGTGTATGACTTATTTATGTTGTAGAGTTGTGTTGTGATATCTTCCCGTGAGTCCCTGATCGTGATCGTACACATTTGCGTGCATGATTAGTGTACGGTCAAATCGGGGGCGTCACAGGGAGGGCTGATCTGGAGTTCGTTCGGGGCTCCGGAGAGGGGAATTCGTCGCCGTCGTCATCATCAACCTTCCTCCATTACCAATTTCATGATGCTCACCGCCGTGCGTGAGTAATTCCATCGTAGGATTGTTGGACGATGATGGGTTGGATGAGATTTATCATGTAATCGAGTTAGTTTTGTTAGGGTTTGATCCCTAGAATCCATTATGTTGTGAGATTGATGTTTCTATGACTTTGCTATGCTTAATGCTTGTCACTAGGGCATGAGTGCCATGAATTCAGATCTGAACCTATTATGTTTTCATGAATATATGTGAGTTCTTGATCCTATCTTGCAAGTCATTAGTCACTTACTATGTGTTATGATCCAGCAACCCCGAAGTGACAATAATCGGGACCACTCCCGGTGATGACCGTAGTTTGAGGAGTTCATGTATTCACTATGTGTTAATGCTTTGGTCCGGTACTCTATTAAAAGGAGGCCTTAATATCCCTTAGTTTCCAATAGGGCCCCGCTGCCACGGGAGGGTAGGACAAAAGATGCATGCAAGTTCTTTTCCATAAGCACGTATGACTATATTCGGAATACATGCCTACATTACATTGATGAACTGGAGCTAGTTCTGTGTCACCCTATGTTATAACTGTTGCATGAATAATCACATCCGACATAATTATCCATCACTGATCCAATGCCTACGAGCTTTTCACATATTGCTCTTTGCTTAGTTACTTTGCCATTGCCACTGTTACAATTACTACAAAACTGCTACCGTTACTTTTGCCACCGTTACCGTTACTTCCATACTACTTTGCTACTAAATACTTTGCTACAGATATTAAGTTATCCAGGTGTGGTTGAATTGACAACTCAGCTGCTAATACTTGAGAATATTCTTTGGCTCCCCTTGTGTCGAATCAATAAATTTGGGTTGAATACTCTACCCTCGAAAACTGTTGCGATCCCCTATACTTGTGGGTTATCAAGACTATTTTTTGGCGCCGTTGCCGGGGAGCATAGCTCTATTCTTTGAGTCACTTGGGATTTATATCTGCTGATCACTATGAGGAACTTGAAAGATGAGAAAACCAAGATTTATCCCTCAACTACGAGGGGAGGTAAGGAACTGCCATCTAGCTCTGCACTTGATTCTCCTTCTGTTTTGAGTAAACTTGCGACACCTAAACCTACTTCTGCTATTAATTCTAATATGTCGCATGTTATTGATGATGCCACTTCTGCTATGCATGACACTTATGATGAAACTACTTCCATGCTTGATAATACTGTGCCATTAGGTGAATTTCTTGATGAACAACTTGCTAGGGCTATAGAGAATGAAATTATTGAAACTGATAATATTGATGAAAGTGATGATGAAGATTCTCCCCCTAGATATGAATTGCCTGTTGTGCTTGAGGGTTATGTTATGGATGAAGGAACTGCTAGAGATTTCCTTGCTTGCAATGATAGGAATGATCTTAAGAAATTACTAGCTAAGCTGAAAGAAAAATCTCTGAATGCTAGAATGAAATATGACCCTGTTTTTGCTACTTCACCTATCTGTATTACTGATAAGGATTATGATTTCTCTGTCGACCCTGAGATAATTACTTTGGTTGAATCTGATCATTTTTATGGCTATGAATCTGGAACTGTTGTGGCACATCTTACTAAATTAATGATATATCCACCCTATTCACTAATGATGAGAAAACTCGCTACTACTATATCCTTAAATTATTTCCGTTCTCATTAAAGGGTGATGCTAAGACATGGTTTAATTCTCTTGGTCCTGGTTGTGTGCGTAGTCCCCAGGATATGATTTATTACTTCTCTGCTAAATACTTCCCCGCTCATAAGAAACAAGCTGCTTTAAGGGAAATATATAATTTTGTGCAAATTGAAGAAGAGAGTCTCCCACAAGCTTGGGGAGGCTTCTCCAATTACTTAATGCTTTTCCTGATCATCCTCTTAAGAAAAATGAAATACTTGATATTTTTATAATAGACTAACCGATGCTTCCAGAGACCACCTGGATAGTTGTGCTGGTTGTGTTTTCAGGGAAAGAACTGTTGATCAAGCTGAATTGTTATTGAATAATATGTTGACTAACGAAAACAATTGGACACTTCCTGAACCAACTCCTAAGCCAACTCCGAAGAAAAGGGGTATTCTATTTCTCAGTCCTGAAGATATGCAAGAGGCAAAGAAATCTATGAAAGAAAAGGCATTAAAGCTGAAGATGTTAAGAATTTACCTCATGTTGAAGAAATACATGGTCTTAATTTACCACCTATTGAAGAAATACATGGTCTTGATAACCCGACACAGGTAGTAAAGGTAAATTCTCTCTATAGATATGATAAAGCTGAAATCCCGTCTACTAAGTTTGCTAGCCAATGCTTGGATGAGTTTGATGACTTTATGGTTAAACAAGAAAACTTCAATGCTTATGTTGGTAGACAATTGAAACGCAATGCTTATATGATAGAACACTTGAGTGATTTTATGTCTATAGTTAAAGGTGAACTTAAACGCAATGCTTATATGATTGAACACTTGAGTGATTATATGTCTAGAGTTAAAGGTTACCACTCAAGTAGAACAAGAGCTTAAAGCTCAGAATGATTTGCTCAATGAGTTAAATAATAAGAAAAATGATAATGTTGTTAGAGTTGTGACTAGAGGGGGTAAAATGACTCAGGAACCTTTGTATCCCGGGGGCCACCCTAAGAGAATTGAGCAAGATTCTTAGAGAACTAATGTTGATCCACCTAGTCCTTCTAAAAAGAAGAAAAAGAAAAATGATAGGACTTTGCATGCTTCTAGTGAACCTGTTGTTGACACACCTGAGAATCCCAATGATATTTCTATTTCTGATGCTGAAACACAATCTGGTGATGAACATGAACCTAGTGATAATGTTAATGATGATGTTCATGTTGATGCTCAACCTAGCAATGATAATGATGTAGAGATTGAACCTGCTGTTGATCTTGATAACCCACAATCAAAGAATCAACGTTATGATAAGAGAGACTTTGTTGCTAGGATGCACGGTAAAGAAAGAGAACCATGGGTTAAAAAACCCATGCCTTTTCCTCCTAAACCATCCAAGAAAAAGGATGATGAGGATTTTGAGCGCTTTCCTGAAATGATTAGACCTATCTTCTTGCGTATGCGTTTGACCGATATGCTTAAAATGAATCCTTATGCTAAGTACATGAAGGGTATTGTTACAAATAAAAGAAACATAGCGGAAGCTGAAATTTCCACCATGCTTGCTAATTATACTTTTAAAGGTGGAATACCAAAGAAACTTGGAGATCCAGGAGTACCAACTATACCATGCTCCATTAAAAGAAACTATGCTAAAACTGCTTTATGTGATCTTGGAGCTGGTGTTAGTGTTATGCCTCTCTCTTTATATCGTAGACTTGATTTGAATAAGTTGACACCTACTGAAATATCTTTGCAAATGGCCGATAAATCAACTGTTCTACATGTCTGTATTTGTGAGGATGTGCCTCTTGTGGTTGCAAACGTTACTATTTTAACGGACTTTGTTATTCTTGATATTCCCGAGGACGACAGTATGTCGATTATCCTTGGTAGACCCTTTTTGAATACTGCAGGGGCTGTTATTGATTGCAACAAAGGCAATGTCACTTTTCATGTTAATGGTAATGAGCATACAGTACACTTTCCGAGGAAACAACCTCAAGTCCACAGTATCAATTCTACTGGAAAAATTCCATCGATTTCCTACTGTCAAAAAGAAATATGATATTCTTATTGTTGGGGATGTGCATATCCCCGTTGAGGTAACCTAGTGCTATTCTAAAATTCTCCGGTTTCATGCAATTCGGAATGAGTTTGTTAACAAGACTTGATCAACCTTGTTAGTGGATTCCTTTTGATGATCATGAGATGGATGAAGTTAGAAAGCACAACTCTCTGTACCCTCCTTTTACTTTCTGTTATTTAGATTAAATAAAGTAAAAATAGTATTTTCTGTCTGTTTTCTGAATTATCCGTGCAAAACAAATACCCCGAAAATAAAAGTTCTCCAAATGCCTTGAAATTGAAATATGATTTTTTCTAGAATATTTAAGAATATTTGGCACTGAGAACACATCAGGGGGAGCCAGCACCTGGCCACGAGGGTCCAAGGCGTGCCCACCCCCCCGGGCGTGCCCCCTGCCTTGTGGGCCCCTGGTGGGCCCCCTCGACTTATTCCAGCATCCACACACTCCTTCTTCCTCCAGAAAAAATCACCAACCAGCTCAAGCACAAGTTCTAGCTCATCTTGCTGCCATTTTCGATCTCCTTGCTCAAAGCTCCACTCACAAAACTATTTTGGGGGATTGTTCTTCGGTATGTGACTCCTCCAATGGTCCAATTAGTTTTTGTTCTAGTGCTTTATTCATTGCAAATTTTTGCTGCTTAGGTGACCCTGTTCTTGAGCTTGCATGTCAAATTTATTTGGTCCCAAGTAGTTCTAATGCATGATATAGTCTCTAGGCACTTGTGGGAGTAGTTGCGATCAATTTTGTTGAGTTTGGTTCACTTTTATTTTGAGTTACTAAAAATTTCAGAAATTTTTTAGAGAAAGAAATATGTTTAGGAAAATATACCAAGGTGGTTCATCAAGGAAGCAAGGACCCAGGCCCGCGATACGTGAGCCGGACTATGAACCACCAAGAGAAGCTCAAGTGCGGCCTTGTGAATGGCCGTCAGAAGATTTTATGGTCCAAGCAGGAATTAAGGAGGAATTTGACGCATATGTACGTAATGCTGATTTGGAGGGCTTCGTGTCAGATAAGTGCCCCCAGTACTATCACCTTACTGATTCCTTTGTGAGAAGATTTAAATTTACATCATCACGCAATTCTCACATGGTCCTATTTGATCTTTATGATAAATCTTATACCATGGATTTAGAGGATTTTAATACTGCTTGTAAACTCCCGCAATGGGGTAATGCTAGTGAACCTCGCAAATCTGAATATAAAGACTTTCTTGCTAGTATAACTATGGGGGATTCTAGGGAAATCACGCAAGCTACCATAGGGAGCATTCATTTTCCTGCTATACATTATTTTTCTCTCTTTATAGGTAGATGTATTAACGGTAAGGATGAGGCATGTCACATGTGCATTCCTGATCTCAGTGTTCTCAAGAGTGCTGTATTGGGAGATAAACATTATAACTTGGGAGCTATTGTTGCGCGTAGGTTGCACAATAACAGTATAAGTGGAGATTTGTTTCGGGGGATTTATGCAACTCGTGTGTATCTTGAGATACCCATACATGAAAATGATATGGAATTGCCTCCTGCTTATTTAGATTATAATGCTATGGTTCGCCATCAGTTTGTTGAGAGGAAAGAACAGTTCCTCCAGTACTGACTAATCTTTGACATGTGTCGCACTGTCCATGTTGCTCTCCCTGCTCCTGGTTTCTTTGACTTGCAGGCAAAAAGGAGATATATTATAACCAGGGAAGAGGCGACCGAGTACGAGAGGAGGACGAAGGCAGCTCGCCTCCAAGCTGCATCTCGTGATGCAGTAGCGGCTGCATCTCAGTATGACCCCAGTTACAACTTCGGATATCCGCCAAGCAATCTGTGTGCTTAGACCAACTTAGGCCAAAAGCCTAAGCATGGGGGAGTACGTAGTTCCCACCGACATTACATTCATGTTCACACACTCATTCTAGTTGTCGGTGCTCATACTTTTTCATTGTACTATACATGCTAGTTTATTAGTTTTTCCTGCTTTATTCTTGTGTGTTTGAAAAAACTTACGGAAAATCAAAAAATTAGTTGTAGCTTTTAGCTAGTTTACTTTTCACGCCTGTAGTAATAATTAAAAGAAAACCCAAAAAGATTTCTTGTTCTTCTTTTGCTTGTTGGGAGCTTTCCCGTGTACCGGACCAAAGCATTAACACATAGTGAATACATGAACTCCTCAAACTACAGTCATCACCGGGAGTGGTCCCGATTATTGTCACTTCGGGGTTGCTGGATCATAACACATAGTAAGTGACTAATGACTTGCAAGATAGGATCAAGAACTCACATATATTCATGAAAACATAATAGGTTCAGATCTGAACTCATGGCACTCGGGCCCTAGTGACAAGCATTAAGCATAGCAAAGTCATAGCAACATCAATCCCAGAACATAGTGGATACTAGGGATCAAACCCTAACAAAACTAACTCAATTACATGATAAATCTCATCCAACCCATCACTGTCCAGCAAGCCTACGATGGAATTACTCACGCACGGCGGTGAGCATCATGAAATTGGTGATGGAGGATGGTTGATGATGACGACGGTGACGAATCCCCCTCTCCGGAGCCCCGAACGGACTCCAGATCAGCCCTCCCGAGAGAGATTAGGGCTTGGCGGCGCCTCCGTATCGTAAAACATGATGAAACTTTCTCTTTAATTTTTTTCTCCGCGAAACGGAATATATAGCGTTGGAGTTGAGGTCGGTGGAGCTCCAGGGGGCCCAGGAGATAGGGGCGCGCCCAGGGGGGAAGGGCGTGCCCCCCACCCTCGTGGACAGGGTGTGGGCCCCCTAGCCTTGATTCTTTCGCCAGAATTTTTCTTATTTTCCAAAAATAATCTCCGTGGATTTCCAGGTCATTCCGAGAACTTTTGTTTTCTGCACAAAGATAACATCATGGCAATTCTGCTGAAAACAGCGTCAGTCCGGGTTAGTTCCATTCAAATCATGCAAATTAGAGTCCAAAACAAGGGCAAATGTGTTTGGAAAAGTAGATGCGTTGGAGATGTATCAACTCCCCCAAGCTTAAACCTTTGCTTGTCCTCAAGCAATTCAGTTGACAAACTGAAAGTGATAAAGAAAAACTTTTACAAACTCTGTTTGCTCTTGTTGTTGTAAATATATCAAGCCAGCATTCAAGTTTTCAGCAAAGATTATGAACTAACCATATTCACAATAACACTTAGGTCTCATGTTTACTCATATCAATGGCATAATCAACTAGCGAGCAATAATAATAAAACTCGGATGACAACACTTTCTCAAAACAATCAAAATATGATATAACCAGATGGTATCTCGCTAGCCCTTTCTGAGACCGGAAAACATAAATGCAGAGCACCTTTAAAGATCGAGGACTGACTAAACATTGTAATTAATGGTAAAAGAGATTCAGTCAAGTCATACCCAATATAAACTAATAGTAATGCATGCAAATGACAGCGGTGCTCTCCAGCGGGTGCCTTTTAATAAGAAGGTGATGACTCAACATAAAAGTAAATAGATAGGCCCTTCGCAGAGGGAAGCAGGGATTTGTAGAGGTGCCAGAGCTCAGTTTTAAAATAGAGATGAATAATATTTTGAGCGGTATACTTTCACTGTCAACGCAACAACCAAGAGATGGCGATATCTTCCATGCTACATACATTATAGGCGGTTCCCAAACAGAATGGTAAAGTTTATACTCCCCCTCCACCAACAAGCATCAATCCATGGCTTGCTCGAAACAACGAGTGTCTGCAACTAACAAGAGTCCTAGGGGAGTTTTGTTTGCAATTATTTTGATTTGATTTGCTTAAAGCATGGGACTGGGCATCCCAGTTACCAGCTATTTTCTCGTGAATGAGGAGCGGAGTCCACTCCTCTTGAGAATAACCTACCTAGCATGGAAGATACAAACAGCCCTAATTGATACATGAGCTGCTCGAGCATACAAAACAGAATTTCATTTGAAGGTTTGGAGTTTGGCACATACAAATTTACTTGGAACGGCAGGTAAATACCGCATATAGGAAGGTATGGTGGACTCATATGGAACAACTTTGGGGTTTATGGAATTTGGATGCACAAGCAGTATTCCTGCTTAGTACAGGTGAAGGCTAGCAGAAGACTGGGAAGCGACCAACTGAGAGAGCGACAACAGTCATGAACATGCATTAAAATTAATTTACACCGAGTGCAAGCATGAGTAGGATATAATCTACCATGAACATAAATATCATGAAGGCTATGTTGATTTGTTTTCAACTACATGCGTGAACATGTGCCAAGTCGAGTCACTCAATTTATTCAAAGGTGGATACCATCCCATCATACCACATCACAACTATTTTGATAGCATGTTGGCATGCAAGGTAAACCATTATAACTCATAGCTAATTAAGCATGGCATAAGCAACTATAATCTCTAAATGTTATTGCAAACATGTTTATTCATAATGAGCTGAATCAGGAACGATGAACTCATCATATTTACAAAAACAAAAGAGGTCGAGTTCATACAAGCTTTTCTCATCTCAATCAGTCCATCATATATCGTCATTATTGCCTTTCACTTGCACGACCGAACGGTGTGTATAATAATAATAGTGCGCGTGCATTGGACTAAGCTGGAATCTGCAAGCATTCAATTCAAGAGAGAAGACAAAGTAATATGGGCTCTAAGTTAAATCAACAATCATGCATATAAGAGCCACTAAACATTTTCACTATGGTCTTCTACTCTCGACCCCCAAAAGAAATGAAAAAGAAATAAAACTATTTACACGGGAAAGCTCCCAACAAGTAAAAGAAGAACAAGAAATCTTTTTGGGTTTTCATTTTAATTCTACAAGCATTGATATTAAACTAACTAATTTTTTTGGTTTTCCCAAAGTTTATCAAACACACAAGAAGAAAACTAGAAAAAGAAATTAAACTAGCATGGATAATACAATGAAAGAGTATGAGCACCCACAACTAGAATAGTGTGTGAACATGAATGTAAAGTCGGTGAGAAATACGTACTCCCCCAAGCTTAGGCTTTTGGCCTAAGTTGGTCTTTGCCCATGGATCACGGCAACTCTCCCAGGTGTAATGAGGAGTGTCATCATATTGCCACTGACTAGCGATCTCCTCCGGATCCCACTGATAACAGGATGGACGATAAGGGTCCAGTGGAGGTTCCGGCTCAGGCTCTGGAGCGGATGTCTGGCCTCGATGTGCGTACACGGCCGACGGTAAGACGAGTAATGACCTGTAGTTAAATCAAACAAAGAAGGTGTAGGCAGGATAATAATCTCATTGTGTTTCTTACTAAATCTCAGGTTATATAGAAGCATCTTGTCCTCGTTGTTAACAATAAACTCATGTGCTACCATGCTTCTGTAATCTAAAAAGGTAGAGGGCAGCAATGTTTCATCTTTCTCATAATGCCTAATAGGTATCTCAAAATGTCTAGCAAGGCGTGTAGCATAAATACCTCCAAAAATGGGGCCCTTTGTACGGTTCAGGCTCAGCCTTTTAGCACTAATGGCACCCATACTAAAACGGTTATCACCAAACAAGGCATGGAACAGAATAATGATATCAAGAACACTGAAGTTTCCACTATTTCCACGACCAATTAAGCATCGACTAGCAAATATGGCAAAGTAGTGTAAAACTAGAAAATGTATGCTAGTGATTCTCGCATCGGAACCCTTCTTCGGATCCCCTACAGTAATGGTATTAACAAAGCCATCCACATCTGTACAATGTGGTTCATCTAAGCTACCCTCAAATGGTATTCTACAAACCGCGCAAAAATCACGTACTGACATTTCCTTAGCCTCATCATATAAATGAAAAGATACTGAAGGAGGTGAATTCTTACACTACAAAAAAAATACACTTTCGTGATGATACGTGTTTGTCACAGTAGGTCGCGTTTTCTGTCATGCATGTACATCCATGACAAATTTATGACAGAATCAAGATAGTCATACCTATGCTGTCGTAGAAGTGTTCCATGACATTGCCAAAATTATCATCACGGAAGTGTCCACTTCCATGATGATAAATCGCGCGTCACAGAAGTGCTTTCGTCAAGGGTGACCGACACGTGGCATCCACCATAACGGAACGCCGTTAAGCTATCAGGTTAGATTTTGGATCTGATAACCCGTTAACAGCCCTGACCAATGGGAAATTTCCACGTGTAAAATTCTGATTGGCCGAAGGGAACACCTGTCAGCTCGTCAGTGGGCCAGATGTCGCCCGTCCATTGGAGGAGACATGCCTATGATACGTCGACACGTGGCTGGGCCCAACAGAGGCCCATATAGGTTAAAAAGGCCGGCCCAGTCAAAGGCCCGTAGAACTTAATTAGGTACTAGTGGGCCAGCCCAATAATGGCATGCTTAATAAAGGCCCATTTACGACCCGAAGCCAGATCTGGCCCGTTAATTGTTCGCCCAATATTTGGGCCCATTTACGGCCCGAAGCCAGATCTGGCCCGTTAATTGTTCGCCCAATATTCGGGCCCATTTGCGGCCCGAAGCCAGATCTGGCCCGTTAATTGTTCGCCGAATATTTGGGCCCAACTACAGCCCAGTGACTTTCGGCCTGTTAGAGGCCTGATGTAGACATGGGCCCATTTCAGCCCGGTGTGACTTTCGGCCTGGGAATGGCCCGTGCTGCCCATGGGCCATATATGGTCCGATGGGACATCGGGCCCACTAACGGCCCGTGCTAAAGGTGGCAACAGTTAAGCCCAACATGACTTTGGGCCTGTTAAAGGCCTGTCACGTAATTCGGCCCCTTGATGCATGTGCTAAGCTTTCGGCCTCTTAAAGGCCCATGATATCAGTGGGCCAACTAAGGCCCGAGATATGTTTCGGCCTGGTAACGGCCCGTGAGCTAACTGGGCCCAAAACGGCCCGGTCTACATTTCGGCCTGCTGAAGGCCCGTCGACGACTAGTGAAAATTGAGGCCCAACATGCATTTTGGCCTGCTAAAGGCCCGTGGTTTCATCTCGGCTGTAACAGGCCAGTACAATATTCAGCGTGTTAATGGCCCAACGCTACCTGGGCCAAACTAAGCGCTGGGTCGACAAAAGGCCCAACTAAAATATAGGTCGGTGTAAGTTTGGGCCTGGCGCAATGTGTGAAGGCCCCAATCATTCGGGCCCAAGAAAGACGCGGGCCGGCCCAATTGTGGCCCGCTAAAAACCTGGCCCGTTAGAGTCGAATGTTTCGGTCCGGTCGACTACATCTAATTTTTTTCAGATAGCGAATGATGGCAGTAACTAGTAGGAATTAAGAACAAACCTACTCTATACAATAAAGAAATTATGGCATAGTAACTAAGAATAAACCTACACTATACAATAAAGGATTTAAGGTATATTACATCCACTGGGCATCGAAGTTCGCCACTAGTGATCATAAAGCGCAACGAAGAAGCAGATTACAAAAACTGGGCACCATTGCAGCGTAACAAAATAATACTGAACCGAGACCACTTCCAAGACAGTTCAAGAAAGGTTAGCCTTGCGGGGGAACTGTTGCGCAAGCTGCTGAGCATGGCTGTGAGACCGGCCTAGCATGTCGGTCATAGCTTCCAGGTGTAGCTGTTTAGCGATGAGGTTCTCATTGGTGTTCTCCGCAATCTTTCTTAGAGATAGGACTTCAAGTCGAAGTTGAGTTACAGAATGCCTTTCTGCTAGAACTTGGGACTGAAGAAGTCGAACTGATTCAAACAACGAATTCTGTGAGCTTGTCTGGCTGTTACTCTCAAGTAACTTGAACACTGCATCAAGACAAGACATTGGGGTTGTCTCGCTATCTTCAAGATGTTTGGCCTTCTTTGCTGCAATATATGTTGGGTTTGTCTCACAGCCTTCAGCAGACTTGTGCATGCCATCAGGCATATCACCCTGAAACAAAGCAGAGAGATGACAGGTTTTGCACGTGTATAAACAAAGATGATAACTGTTCTGTCAATTCTATCCAATTTCAAATTAGAAAATAAAGAGTAAGTTCAAAATATCAATAGCATAATTTGGCATTGTTCATAATGCGGGGAGCTTCACCACACTACTGGATTACCATGTCAACATAACAAGCATATATGAAGGGCAAAGAAAATCATTGTATCTATTTTGGATAATGTGCATGGCATGTTGTTCATATCATCAGCCACATCAGTAAGATAAAACAGGAGATGACAAGGTGCAAACGTGGGCTGCTTCACCACACACTGGATTATAGATCCACAAAAACAAGCATACATATAGGGAGTATTAAGTAATATGCATGGTATGAATAAGGAATTTGGTTTTACAAGTAAAACTTAGAACTTACGGTTCTTACGAACATGCATTTTGGTAGAAACAGCAAACTAAACAGCAGTAAACGATAGGGAGTATGAGCAAATTAAACAGCTGTTGAGGATAAAGGCTTTAGAAGGACTGACTTACATTAACAGTTAACACCGGCTTTATAATGCCCTTCTCCATGTCAAGGGAAGGATAACTCAAGAATTTCAGCACAGAATCTTCTTCATAAGCATTGCCTGTACTCTACATTTTGTAGAGAGTAATTATAGATATGATAATACTAGAAGGGATAGAGGATAATGAAGATAAGATGCAGATTGATGCTACATAATCAACTACCAATCCCTGGCAGTACAAGCGTTACAGGACAAAATGTACTGACAAGAGCAATGGGCTACACTTCTGCACTGGCATTGTCTGTGTATTCTACTTGTTGGTAAGATTAAATATAGATCTGATCTTTTTTAGTAAATGGTGGGCGAGGGAGATAAGATGCAGAATGCTACAAAATGAACCAATCCCTCTTCCCATAATACAAGAGTGTTTTGAACACTGGTGTACTGTACAAAACGTTCTTATATTATGGGACGGAGGGAGTAGCTGTTAATGTAAGTACAGTGATAGACCACATTCAGTCCTTACAAGAGGACTACAGAGCTAAACCTCTTCAAAAGCATTGGGTTGATTCTAAATTTATGTAAGAGTCCATACGGATCTTATAATGTCCACCAAATGGACGATTACGAGGCTAACATGTGCAGTGATGCTACATAATCAAACAGCTATGAAAGTAAGTATGGTCATACAGGGCAACAGGTACTCACAAGAGCAATGCAGTGTGCAGTATAGTTGCGAGATTCTGTGGTCCCTTGAGAATGAATGTTCTTCTGCTAACAGTTTTCGTACAAGTGAGACATTAAGGCAAATGCAGAAATGTAGTTCAAATTGTGATGTGATATCATAGACAGTACCTTACGCTGCAGCCGAGACCAATATGTAACAAGATTATTCCAGTCATCGTCGGATAAATGTAGCACCAGAGACTTTACAGAAATTTCGTTCAGAGGCTTGCCATCGAAGTGCGCTTGCCTCAGGTAGGAACGATACTTCATCAACGAGTGCTTGAAAAGCGCAACCAACCCTTGCTCGTCATCACAATCCAGTTTGTTCCTCGCCTATTTAAAAGAATGAAGTCTTGTGTCTTCTGTCAGCAGAAACATATGCAGTAATGACCATGAATAACATTAGTACATTACTTAGGCGTAAGTTGTGGAGGAAGACTGGAAATTGTTCTGTGTCTGCGGTATAATCTTTCCATGAAGGAAAGATGCGCACAAAGTTCCTGACAACAACGTAAGCTTCGTCTTCTAAACTGGGAAGAAATGGAATAGGGGTCCTATTTGCTACAATTGGGGCTCTCTCTGGTTCGAAAAGGGATTTGGCAACTGGATTTGGTGTACTCTTTGCTGGAATGGGGGTTTTACGCCGTACAGCTGGTGCTATGTCAGCTGGCATAATCATACTGTTTGCTGCAGTTGGGGTCTGCTGAGTTGGGGCATCAGAAATGACCAGTGTAGTAGGGCTAGAGTCTGCTAGAGTTGGGGTATTTTGTGGGTCAGGTGATATTGCAACTACACCTAATGGTCTATTTGATTTATCAGGTGCCACTACCTTTTCCAAATACTTTGCTTGTGCTCCTCCATGATCAGCAATCGCCCTCTTCCTTTTGAACGTCTGATACACAAGAACAGCATTTGAATGGATAAATATGGTATGATGACAGAAGGAATATGTACTGAAAATGGATATGCAGGGCGTATTCACATACACGATGTGTAAACTAAGCTAATGGCAGTTCAACAAAGTAGAAGCAATGCAAAGCATCAGTTGCAAGATATGTGCGAGCAATGTAACCTTGGAAAGTTAGAGCAAGTACCTTGATGGGTGAATAAGATAGAGCATCTTCCTCTAACTCCTCCACTAGGGAGCTACATTGACTTAGGTCTCCCTCTAGCTCAGAATCACTATCAGGATCATATTCTGAGCATGAATCTGTCGGTGGAGAGCGTTTGCATTGCATTGCATCCAGACTTGATTTCAGTCCCTTAATGCCAAGTTTGACAGCCATGGCATTTTTCTGCTTTATTCTTTTCATGCGCGCAAGCTCATAATCATTATGATGTTGTTTAGAATCTAAGATTCATGAAAACATAAAAAGTAGTCAGATTATCTATGGAATGCATTGCGGATTCAACTCGGCGAGTGTCTCCCTATAAACCCCTGCATATGCAAAGTTCACCTCCCCAACCGTGCTGACCAGACCACACACAGAAATACAAACCCCTTATGTCTCCATAACAGGCAGGCACACATTTCAAAACTGAAGTAGGAACATTAGAATCATATGAAATTCGTATTTGAACAAATAAACTAAGCAATTATGAGTGGCGTAATGTTTAGCTTCAAGGGTGGAGTGTTGGTAGTGCGACACAAAGCAAGTAGGCAGATTGTATTCCATGTAAAAGATCGAAACCTATGTAAAAGCTGGAAATGACACTTTCTTTCTATACAATGCAGTGTTCGTTACCCACACATGATGGAAGAGATCACATAGAGAAATACTATTCACTCATGTCTACGGTTCCATTATTTAGAAACAGGGTGGTCCACCCTAAAAGAATATTGACAACAAATATGACAAGGCAAGCATAGATGTAGTGAATCAATCATTTACTTGTGAGCTTACTAGGACAAGTATGCAGAATTGTAACTGCAGTAAGAGACCGTCCAAAATCTGAATGAAGAAGTTTGTCTAGCACTTATTGTTTGCAACTAATCGACGTGAATAATTGGATATTATATCGAATGAGTAAGAAAGACTAGTAAAATTGTCAACAAACCTGGCTTGCAGTAGTAATCTGGGTCAATGTCACTACGACCAACAATCCTAAATGACTAGTTTCTGTTCCGAGGGCCGGAATTTTGAAAACCCTATGAACTTTAGAGGTACTAAAGATTACCAAAATACATCTGAACCATTAAGTGTAGGTAGCACTGAGCACACAACAAACCCTAATGACAGTCCTGCCTAATGAGTAATGAATCAATTAGAAAATGGGTGATGAGGAGTGGTTGCTGAGTGTTGAGGACGTATCTCAGGACAAATCGGGTTGGCTTGGTGGGTGCTGCACGCCTGAGCCCTGAACGGACTGGGAAGGTAGGCACGGCGCCACGCCCGGGCAACGGTGACGCTGTTGGGCGAGCGGCTCCTGGCCTCCTGTTAGTCCGACGTCTCCTCCTAGAGTCACGCCGTCCGGGGACGGCAAGTCGCCGGCGAGGCAGGCGGCTGGGGGCGAGTAGAGATCGGAAGCGCGCAGCAGAACAGAGGGGAATCGGGGCCTAGGACGACCCAAAATCCCAGGATGGGCCAGCCCACCGTGGGCACCCTGTAGAGATACACACCCGAGCGGCGAACATGCATTTTCGAAACGAATTTAGGAACATTTAGCTGACCAATTAAACAACTCTGTTTTAATAATATCAGATTCGTATTTGAACAACTAAGCTTGTTTAGCTTGATGGGTGGAGCAGTGTTATTATGACATGAAGCACGTATTCTGATCGTATAGTGATCATAAAAGGGGGAAACTCTAAGCATACTTTTTTAGCAAAAGAGGGTTTCCCCTCCGATTTCTATTAAAGAAACCACCACGGAACCAACATGATCAATTAAACCCTAAGCATGATCAACTAAACCGTATTATGGCTGTGCCATGGCAGATTTGAAGCTGCAAACCGGAAAAATGATATTTGGCATCCATTGTTTGCTTCGAACTAAGAACTAAATTCTAAGAGCTGAAAAGAAAGTAGAGTAACCAAGTTAAGATCTATTTTCTGGTTGAGATCCAAAAGTTGAGGAGATATGAAGTACCACCTCTCTTGCGGCGCCGTGTAGGCATCGGGGGTGCGATGGCTGTCAGTGGCGTTGAAGCAGATCTGTGACGGTAGACGGGTGCATCGGGGGATAAGTCCCGTTGCGGTGGAAGAGAAGGTCGTGTGAGCGGCCCCGGCAAAGAGGACGACGGCGCCGATGAAGCGAGAGGACGCGTTGCAAGGCTATTGGTCCGTCGCCGTTGATGAGAAACGTCCATCTCTAGCAATGGACGACGCGGTCTTGGTAGGCGCTCCGGCATGGTGGAGGACGGTGGCGATGGATGTGGTGGAGGACGGCGGCGATGGATGGGGTGGCGGACGGAGGCTGGTGTGGGGATGGGGTGTTCTAGCGCGGACGGTGTATGAATGGGAAAATGGAGGGAGAGGTACGGGGAACCATGTTTTTGGGACGCGCCTGTCTGAAATATGGGAAAGTTACGAACTTAGCCCCCGTTTAAAATTTGGACGTCTCGTCGGTTGGGGATAGGACGGTAATCTCGCATCTCGCCAATATTTGCCCAGAGCGATTTTGGGCGAGGAGAGGGTGGTTGGCACCCATGGTTGGCGCCCACGGTGTATGAACGGGGCTGACAGGTAGGGCGGTTGTGTCACGTCTGAGTGAAGTTACAAACCTGCCCCTATTGATGGTGTATGAACGGGGCTGACAGGTAGGGCGGTTGTGTCACGTCTGAGTGAAGTTACAAACCTGCCCCTATTGAAAATATTTGCCTACATCGATATCGGCCGAGTCGAGTTTGTTTTGCCGCCCACCGTGTATGAATGGGGAATGGAGGGAGAAACAGAGGTCTTTCGGACGAGCTTGAATCAAATGAGTTTTGCCGCCCATGTTTGACGCCCACCGTGTCGGAATGGGCTCAGAGGCGGTCGTGTCACGTCTAATTGAAGTTACTAACCTACCCCTATTTAGAGCAGTGGAAATCGGGCCGATGGATTGTCCGTGTAATGGGTAGACAGTAATTTCCATCACCCAAACACTTGGCTTCAGGCAGCCGACGTGGGAGTGGACATTTTGCTGCTTCTTTCGAATTTTGGGACAATAAGCATCCACGTTTACCCTGGCAACTAAATTTGAATCCATTTTGTATTCCTATATGAATCTTTATAAATCATTCTATGTGTTTTTATATATCTTCAAAAGGACGACAAAGATGTATTCCACTGTCATATATGAATATGGTTTACAAATGCCGATACTCAAATTCAGAAACTAGAATCCCGTTTAAGGTGAATTCGAATATTTGGAACACTTCATGTCCAACTCAAATGTCACACACAGCATAATGTGTACTCCCATTTAGATATGTACACAAGCGATGTATCAAGATTCAAATACCGAGTCAATCAACCAAGAATGTACAGAACTAACAGACATATAAACACTTATAGAGTATATGGATCAATAATATCAACTAACATACATAAGCCAGGCCGCTGTACTTTATTTTGGCTACAACAGCATCCTTTTTTTAGCCAGCATCTTGGCCCTTTCCGATGCGTGCCACTTATGGTCCATCTATACTACTACTATTGCTGAATGCACATTCAGCCCGATTGGCATATTTGTAGGTCTGGCACAGCAATCCAAATGAAATGTCTCCAAGTCTTATCAATTAATACAGACTTGTGCTCAAATAAAATTACAAACCAAAAAACAAAAAAAAACAATTATTACATGATCCCTAAAACAAATGGTTTGATTGATTACATGAACAGACAACACAAAGGTTATTCAACTATGGAAAGAACATTTCACCTATGATTTACCAAGTAGGAATTTAATTTCCTTCTTTCCTTCAGGACCTTAACAATCTGGTCAGTCTCAGCTTGCTTTGTTTTGAAATCCACCAAATATTTAATGGTTGTCTTGAGTACTGCTTGTGATTGTGATGTTTGCTTCCTCAACATGTCAACTTCATCTCTAAGTGCAAAAGCAGAATCTCTTTCTACCACTAGTTTAGCCTCTAGAGCATCAGGAGTTGGCAATTCATAATGCATGATTGGGCCGGTGCCACTGCTGTGGGATGATGCAACGTCCATGGGGACCTCGCACTTTGATCTTGGGCTAACCTGTTTTGCCATTAAAGTTCCGATTGGATTCAGAAAAGTTGAAGTTAGCAAAACATCTCAACTAGGAGTTATAACAGCAAACCAGTTAAACAAACAAGGAATTAAAGAGTTTCAATTGGATGCTGAAAAGTAGTTATTAACATCATTGTAACCTGCTGTTGCAACAGCAAAGCAGTTAAACAAACAAGTAGATATTTAAGTTAAGGCAAACAGGTAATTCTTAACAGTAAGTATCAAACACATAGATAGGCGCAGTCTACAATATGATTAACAGGTTGTGCCATTATGTAATTAGTAGCAAACTAAATTAAGCCAAGCAACGTAATTGAACAATTTTGCAATAAGTGGCTAACTAAAATTCCGAGAAGCAGGTAACTGAACTTACGCTAGTTCTTTGTACAGGCACACTGGAACTTTTTTTCGCTTACAAGGTTGTACAAAGGAGTCCATGGCATCAATTGTTTGGATACGCAGTCCCAATACTTCTTTCTTCCCACACTGCATGGGTAAGTCGAATGGTTAATCTGGTAAGATAGTGCGTCCTTGATATGTTATATGAGGACGTGTAGTCAGACTAGTTGTAGCCAAACACATCACATTGGCTTTTACTGTATATTTCATGCGATTACTTTTGGCATATCGAGATCTAAGCAATCTACAATAGGATGAAAAGACTGGCATCCTTCACATTATTGGCGAACTCAGTTCATAGAAACAAGCAATTCAACCAATCTGTGGGTAAATCAAAAGCGCCACTAGAATATTTTTCACTATCCAATCATACACGCAAAAAGGGGCGACGCCACCATAGGGGCTGGTATGGGCGGCCGCCTCAGGTGGCTGGAAAGTGTGCACCTAGTTTGAGTCATCCAGGTTGGCCCATGCTAGTTTTGTTCGTCCCAACGCACGAGCAGGCAATGTAAAAAATGAAGAAAAATGTTTCAATTTGGATGGGCCACTAACATAAGTGCAAGGCAGGACCTATAGCAGGATCGCGGCCCAAATGAGCGCCTCCCATATCGGTCGACAGCAGGAAAAATCCCAATTCATTCGCTCCAGCCTCCAGTCTGGTTCGCTCCTAACCTAGCCGCCGCTGGACAGACCGACACAGCACTTCCTCGCGCCCTCGTTGGAGGGCGGTCACCGGGCTTCAAGCGAACGGAAGGACAAGAAGATGAAGATCCAACCCTGGGTGTAGCCTGCGTGGAAGGCAGCGGCGGCAGCACGGGCAATGCATCGAGCTTGCGCAAACGGACAGTCGTAGCTTGCAAGAGTAGCATGCGCAACGAGCAGGTACATCACATCCCTGATTATATCTAATTCAACTCTTCAATTTCTGGCCAATAGTTAAACCTGACGGTGTTGTAAAACTGCTTGTATGTAGGGAATCTATGAGAAAATGAAACCAATTTCTACTTATTTTATAACTCCCCCAATCAATACTGAACTGACTGAATCTGATGTATCTAATCAAGTTTCCGGTGCAAACATACAAGCTCATGTTGTTCTTGAGCCTGAAGTGTCTAATGAACAGACTGCTAATGAAGGATTTGATGCAAACATTTTACATGCTCCTGGTGATGAACATATAGTGTCTAATGAGGGATCTAATGCAAGCATTTTGCAAGCTCATTGAAGGATTTAGTGTCTAATGATGATCTACTATGTTGAGAGAGACAGAGATTTGCAGGCATTGATGACAAGCAAATTATAGTGCATTTTCATAGCTTGAGGAAACGTCGAGGCCATCTACCAGAAAGTCCCCGTATCATGACAACATAGCATAAATACTTCTCTAATCTGTTGTTTGAAACTATTGCATACTTGTGCAGGATAGATATATTGATATGCAGTTTGCGCACTAGTTATACGTGCAATTACACTTCGATATTTTCAGCCAGAGAACGAATAATTCAAGCAGGTACAGACCATGTTTGTAGTCCTTGTACACCATGTTGCATTTTGTGTTTTTTGGTGCTTGCATCATTTAGTGTTTATAATCTGAACTACTTTGGATCATTAGCTGGTTTTCAAAGTGCATGTAGCTTCACATTCCTCAAGTTATGTTGATTTCCGGAGTGCAAGTGCCTTCGTGTTTTTTAAGTCAAATGTTCGCTCCTGGTAACTTGAATTCGTGGATCAGCCACTGCACACAAATCATACACGAATGCTAGTACGAATTAAATGAAATGCAGGGACTTATGCTAGCTCGTTGTACAGGCTCACTGCTGCTCTGCTTGCGCTTGGGATGTTCCATGTACAAGTCCATGTTACCACTTGCTTGGATGTGCAGGCCTTGTGCTCCTTGCATCCCCCTCTGCATTTTTGACACGGCGAATGGTTGATCAAATAAGAGGAATCGACCTTGATGTTGTACCGAAGGACAGATACTTACAAGGTTATACGGGTGTGCAGGATGTGTACCAGATCCCGTAGCACCGTCATGCTTCGCTAAAAAATGGATTTGCTTGTTTCAGATGATATCTCTAGAAGAAATAAGAGTTAAAGTCGGAGTTGCATAGGCGTGTAAGCTAAGAGAGCAGTGAAAGGATATCCAAACATCGTCGGAACAGTGCACAAGGGAGTGATCTGTGGATACCTAGTTCGGGCCGGCGTTTGGGCATGCTCGCCTAGCTAGAGTGCGGGTCACTTCAGAGCCGTTGAGGGTGATGCGCTGGCGTTGGCTGGCCGTGCACGGATGCAGATCTTGAGTGGTAGTAGAGCGCTATGATGCGGTGGACAAGACCGTTGGTGAAGCCCCAACGGCCTCGGGGGGCGGAGGTGCGACGATGTGCTCGGTGAAGTAGCCCCGGTGAGCTGGGAGACGACGTCGGTGAAGCGCACCTGATGCGGTGGAACTCGGTGTCTGTGAGGCACATCGGTTGCGGCGACCGACGTTGTCGGTGGACCACCCGGTGCGGTGGACGAGGGCGTAGATGAGGTAGCTCCGGTGCGGTGGTGAAGCGCGACCGTCGTCTTCGTCATCGTCATCCGGCACAGAGGTGGGGAACGGTTGGGAAAGAGACGAGACGAGGGGCGATTCGAGGGTTGGCGGCGAATTAGGGATTTGAGCAATCTGGGCGCGGAAGGGGACGGTGGAGAAGAGAGATTTTGCAGGGCTGGAATTGGGGCCGCCAGATATTTCAATCCGAAACGTGGAAGCACGAACTTATATTGTCGTCGTCTTTTTTTTGGGGGGGAGGGGGATGGGTGGCTGGGTGCTACGCATCCGTCCGACACACGCGACCACCCTGACAGGACTATGCTTCGGTGCCTTAAGGCACGTGCCTTTGTGTCCATGACATGTGGGCTCAACAGGTGGCTGGCCCACATGTCAGTGACCCAAAGGCAGTTGCCTTTAAGGCACCGAAGCAGCGTCCACCCCGACACGACCCTGGTCTACCTGGTGCGCCTACATTTGAGAATGCAAATGAATCTTCTTTCATTTGCAAACGAATCTGTATGTATTACCATGCCCGTGTTTTCCTTGCAATAATTAGTCATTCGAAACAAGATACTCCATCCGTTCACTTTTGTAAGTCGTTTCAGACAACTTAAAATGAACTGTTTTGCACATTGTCTGAAATGTCTTCAAGGTCTTATAAAAGTGAACAGAGGGAGTACTATAAATTAATTAATGAGGAGTTATTTGAAAAAAAATCGAAACGGTACCCACGCTAACGTGGATTAGAGTGTGTGTCACATAATTAGTTATTTGAATTAGAGTGTGTGTCACGTAGTTAGTTATTTGAATTAGAGTGTGTGTCACGTAGCGATCTCCAATTCTAACGTGGATTTCGCATTTCACTGTATCCACGCTACTTTTTTAATACAAATTCATATGTATATGATGAACACCATGGTAGTGAGAAAACTTTTGGATGGATTCAAACATATGACCTA